>NC_067163.1:3054740-3234740 GCF_903995435.1 Acomys russatus
AAGTGAGCAAAGGCCCCGAGAGAGAGCTCCTCAGCAGGGAACAAAGCTCTCACTCACTGTAACAGCAACTTGGAAAAGTGAAAGACACTCCTAAGTATTAGGACTTGCGTCAGAGGGTCAAGCCATCCCTAAGCAACACAGCAACGGATAGCTAGCAGTGCCACAGAGATTTGGCTGTTAAGATGAGCCACACCAATTCAGCTTTTTACTTACAGCAGGAGTGGAGCCAGCCTCAACTGTCAGCTCTGGCAGTCTTCACTCTCATCGGTCATACCAACCAGAGTGCAGATGACAGGTAGTAGTAAGTGCTGAACTAAGGGGTCCAGTCTGCTAACTGCTGCTCATAGTTTTATAGTCTAGGGGAGGAGAGTGAATGGAAAGTCCCAGGCACAGCTAAAGCACACTGGCTTTCTCACAGGGCTGCTGCTCATCTCTCATTGTTCTGGAAGAACTGCAAGGCACCCAGCATGGCTCCAACAGCCTTCCTTATGTGTCCTAAGTGAGGGTGGGCAAACTCTGGGCTGCACAGCACTGGTACATAACTGTGGTTGTTATCTCCAAAAAGATTAAAAAGGCATCTTTAGGATAAAAGGATAAATTTTTAATCTGTTTCTAGAATCTGTGGCAAAAAAGTTAAAGTCCATATTATCTTGTCTCCTTTTCCACTTTCAACTCAGAAAAATCAACAGGCACACAGGCAACTGATTTAAGCAGTCATGCATTTTCACTGATGGACACAGTTAACAGGAAGTCAGCACTAACACCATCCATTAAACCAACAGTTTCTTCAAAAAGGAAGCAAACCCCTCTTGATCATCATCTCACAGAGTCATACAGTTCCTTAGTTCCTTAAACTCTTTCCTCAGGAGCCACTGCTCTGAGGTGAGGGCCAGGACGCCCTCCATACAGGCTCCTGTGCCATCCGGGAGGAGAATGTGGCTCTGCCTTGGCTTTCTCCTCTCAACATCTCTGCTGCGGCAGTGCCTTGCCAAGAATCTCTACCGACAAGTTATTAAATCAAGATCAAGGGTTTTGGTCATAAATTTTCTCAAGCATTGTGAAAATTGTAACCGATTAAAACTTACCAGGGAGAGCACAGTACTTTGGTAGTTTCGTTTGACAGCAGAACTTGCTATATAGAACAATTGCCATATTTTAAGATATCTTTAAAACAAGGGAACTCAGTTCTTGGCACTTCTAGGAACTGTTTATTGATTACTAGTGAACACTAATTACTTCACACCTCCTAAGGTATTTATTTATTTATTTATTTTTGAAGTATGAGAGGTGCTTAGGAAAGACTAGAGCAGCACGTTTCAGAGCCCAGACATGGGGTTCTGAGAGAGGAGCCACTAGTGTTTTATGTCCATTCTGGTCTCTATGAGGTAAGTTATCTTCACTTTAATAAATGCTGCAGGACAGAATGAACCTTGACAGACCCCCAAAGCTAATGACCTTAATCTTTTGCTCCCCAGCAGTTTCCCCTGGACAAGGCTGAGGCAAGGATGGGAATACCAACAGGACCCAAGTTATCAAAGAACATATTCTTACCAACTGCAGGTCTGTGTGCTCACTCGACCACTGTCTTGCAGCTCCACTAAGCTCCATAAAGTACATTCACTCATAGAGGTCTTTACCTTCAAATGAGCTCTGCTTATTTCTCTACGAATCCTATGAATTCCAGTTCATCTTGGGTACTCTTAGGCTCCTGATTTGCAATGCCAATAACACTACACTCAAACTCAGATGTCACTGGCTGGAGGAAGTTACCAACAAATCAAATCTGATTTGCTACAGGTTGTTCTGGCTACCTGGTTTTTTTCCCCCCAGCAGTTAATACAACTTAAAAGAATACCTAAGAAATATTAATATTGGTATAGCGCATGGATACTGAATCACATTACATGGCTGGGACCCAAGAACAAAAGATAAGATTTAATTTTGAGCCATGAGAATTAGCTCTTCAAAAACGTGAATAAATATAAAGGCCTACCTTTTAATTATCTTATTGAATTATTTTAATGAATTAACCCTACAGTTACTGGACTCCTTCCTAAATTATTCAGCAGGGTGTACATCAAGTTATACTCAGTAACGTTTACTGACTCAGTCTTCTGCCAGGCACTAAGTTTGCGGTCACAATAAAACGGGACCTCCATTTCATAGATGAACTCAGAGGATGTGTTTAAGACCTCAGAATTACGTATAAGTAGCAAAGCAATCTCCAATTAACAGACTTAACTGGTTAAATCAACATATGATTCTTGTTTCCCGTGTCTCCCTCCATGATAACGTACCAGGTACCCACTATGCATTCCCAGTGTCATCCTGTGTCCACCCTGGGCTCTCTACTGCAAATGCACATTCCCTGAGATCTCTTCAATCCCTGGAACCCACTGCTCTTCTCTCTTCACAGTCCTTAGGGCACCTATGTCTTCAGTCTCCATCCTACAGTGAACCACCTGTCATTCCCAGGGCCTAGTCAATCGTTACTATAGGGCTTACAGAGGCTTGAGTAGTGACCAGCATCACTCTAAGACTACTTCCTTCCACTCTGTTCTCTCAGGGACTCAGGAAGACAGCTTACTCTTTGGTCCAAATATACCCTATAGGCCTGACTGCCTTACAGTCTCCTATCCTCTCCTCCTGCTGAACTTACTATTATATTATTATCTGTCTGTCTGAGCTGGGTCACCATCTCAGGAGCCAATCAATTCTCTACCAAGACCATAGCTCTGGGCACTCATTAAAGGCTCAGTAATTATGCCAGCAACTAGCTAAAATGAACACGCTAACAGGCGCTTGTAACCACACATGTCTTTTTTGTGCATTCTTTGCAAGACACTAGACCGTCTTAGAATAGTGTCTGGATACACAAAATATAGTATTAATGTGGCTGCCAGCCCTGCCCCTTTCCCTTCTCATATGCTAATGGCATTTTGTTTCTCACACCCTAGAACCACCATAGCACAGTATGCCCCTTCGTCTGTTCCTTTGCTGCCCATGGGTAACGTGGTAATGATTCTAACTAGCACATCCGGTTTCTGCTGTTTTCACAGGGAAAAATCACACCCAACTTTTTCTATGTTCTACTGATAGTTATTGGAGCTACGGGCTTGTTCCAGACCATAACAGGATTCTATGTGGCCAAGGTGTCCTGAGAAACAACTGCTAACCGTACAAGGTTCCAGTTCCACCTCAATCCCTAAGCTCCTAAGGACTACTTCCGGAAAACCTGCCTACAGCACACTCAAACGCAGAAAAAGAAGCCCCTGCGTAAGTCCCTGCTTCACAACCACTGTTCAGTCCTCACTGGAGAACTCCGGAAAAGATGGCTGGCTAAACAGGGAGCGCATATGCTTATTTATTATTATTGTTCCACGTGGCTAGAGGGGTGGGGGAGGGAAAGGATGCGCACACCGTAGAGAAGGAAGTGCTACACAACACACAGGTTCACTCCGGTTGGTTTATCCAAACCTTTTACACCGAAAGGCACCTGACTCTAAACGCACGTGATCGTTACCGAATTTCAGGTTAAGTCCCCCGACAGCGCCCTACGTTAAAATTCTGTTAAGAGTGCTCTAAAACTAGAAGCTAACATTTAGGCGGGGAACAGCAGCGCTGAGCGTGCTCACTAGAGGGGTTGAGTCAAAAGACAAAAAGAGGAGGAGAGGGGACGAGGGCTAGCCAGGTGTCCGCTGGGGGCTTGTGCATCTGTCTTCCCACGGCTGCGCTCTAAGAGAAGGTTCCGGAAGGGTTCCCTCACTCTGGAGCGAGGCCACGGCACCGCACCGGGGCGGACCCCACTCACAGGTGCCCGGGGAAGACGCGCGGCCCCGCCAACCTCCCGCCTCGCGCCCTCGACGCCGACTTCCGGGCCGGCGCTCCCGCCCCACCGGGCCCCGTGCGCGCCCCCGCGCCTCCCGCCGCGCGCCCCCTCACATTTTTCGCTGCCGCTCGAACTCCGCCTTCTTCTCCTCCTCCTCCCGCTTCTGCTTCTCGTCCAGGCTGCTGCGCTTGCTCACCGTGCGCCCGAAGATGTCGATGCGGTCGGGCGGGGACGAGGCGCGCTCCCGCTCGCGCCGGGATGCCGCCGCGTTGGTGGAGCGCGAGCGCGAGCGCGACTCCCGCCGCCGGTTCCGTTTGCTCTCCCGGGACTTGGAGCGCTTCCGCACCCGCTCCTTGTCCCGCGAGCGCGAGCGCGAGCGGCTGCGCTTCTTGTTGTGCTTGGAGCTCTTGGTGTGCTTAGAGCGGGACGAGCTCCGGCTCCGCGACCGGCCCATCCTCGCGCGGCGCGGCGCCCGCCGCCTGTCGCCCGCTGCCCGCCGCAGGCCGCCCCTCGCCGCTGGGAAGCGCGGCACCCCCGCCCGCGGACCCTCCGCCTCGCCCCCGAGCGCACCCGCCACGCACACGGCCGCCTCCGCCGCGAAGGCCTAGCAGGCCTGGCCGGGAGTCCCTAAGATGGCAGCTGTGGCAGCACCGGCCGCCCTTCCCACAATGCCCTGCTCCGAGCGTGCCGGCACGAGCCCCGCCCCGTGGCGACGTCGCCTAGGCGGGCCGACGAGTGGTGCCGAGCGCGCTCGGCTCTTTCCGCCACTGCGCGGAAACCCGAGTCCCTAGACAGGCCGCCTTCAGGTCTTCCTTAAGTGTTAGGGAATGTTTATGATGACCTTCGGCTGGAATAGGCCTGAGTAATTGGGAGATGCTTGTTTTTTCCTTAGCCAGAATTGAGAGTTTATCAATTGAGAGCTAGCTGCGTGTGGTGTTACACGCCCACAGTCCTAGCCCTCAGAAGGTGGAGACCTGGTGATCCTGTGTTCAAGGTCAGCCTTGGCTATGTAGTAAGTTGGAAACCAGCTGGGGATACATATACACATACACTCACAAACAATATGCATACTTGCATGCCATATATACCAACCACCAAATTAGAGCACTTCCCCGAGAAGTCCCAAATTATCCTGGGGATGTCTGTTGCAGCCAATTCAATACTTCTAATAAAGTTTTATTTAAAAGGTTACATCACTGTTGATTTTCAAGAGCATTCAAGGCCAGCCTGAGTTTTTACCTGTGTTCACTCCCTGTCAACTGGTTACTGGCTCCATCTCTTGACATCTTAAATTTTATTTAATCCCGTTTGCAGTACTCAAGCAGAAAGCTCTTAGATTAAAGGTGTGTGCCAGGGATGCGCCACATCAGAAATATAAACAGTTTTTTCAATAAACAATACAATCTCGGGGTTCACAGTGTGATCAAATATCCTGCTCTCTGGCTCTCTCCTCTACAGAGATCTTTTTCCTTCTTTCTGGAAAACTGCTTTCACAATCTCTTGCAAAGTTGCTTCCTTGGTAACTTTCCCTTTGTTGGGAAAGTCTTGATTTGTCCAGGACAACTGGAGCGTCATCTTGCTGTATGCAAAATCCTAGGTAAGTGGGTTTTCTCGTTTCAGAGCCTTCAATGTTTCCCTGCACCCTCCCTGGTGTCCGCCTGAGTGTTGATTAGCAGTCCCTTCTGGCTCAATGGTCATGTGTCCCCACCCTCAGATTTTCTGTGTTTGCTTTTCTGCAGTTTAGAATGTGCCTACCAATTCATGTTAGCTAAATGCTTCCTAGGTACCAGGTGGTAGGCTTGACATGAATTTCCTGGGTGATGGACAGATTAGGGGGCTGACTCTCTCTCAAACACAGTTCTCAGTAAGAGAGAGGAATATTGGTGAAGTGATTGACAGCATGCTGAGGTGCTGAGAGTCTGATGGGACACCACCCCAAATTTCAGTTCTCTCTCTCTCTCTCTCTCTCTCTCTCTCTCTCTCTCTCTCTCTCTCTCTCTCTCTCTCTGTGTGTGTGTGTGTGTGTGTGTGTGTGTGTGTGTGTGTGTGTGTCCCTCTCTTTCTCTCTTTCTTTTTAAGACAAAGTCTCATTCTGGCAGGTTTTGAACTCTCAGAGAGCCACCTATGTCTCTCCTTAGTAGGAGGGTTAAGGTGTGTGTCCCCACCCCATACCTTTCTGACTTGTGTGCGCTTGCTTTCTCCCTTGTTCCTCCTTGAATTTTAGTTTGAGGCATTTCTATTACCATATATTTACTCCATGGACTCCCTATGACAAGAGCATTTTTTTTTAAACTCTAAAGTTTCCTATGAGTTTTTTTTTTTTTTTTTTCTTAGCAGATTCTGGTCTCTGTTTTTGAGGCCCGTCAGTCCGTCTGTCCATCCATCCAGCTGTCTGTCTGTCTGTCTGGTCAAAGGTTCCTCGGAGTCCTGCATCTATGAATCCCAGATACTCAGGTACTTGGACTTCCAGATCCAGTGAGTTGGCTCCCAATCTTGCCTTATTTCTTTAGACGCTGTCCTCTTGTCCTACCGCATGGCTTGTAATTTCCTGTTGAAAGACAGAAGGAATCTGGCAATAGCAACTGAGGAGCTCAGTCTTTGACATACAGGGTTGTGCTTAGCAGGGGGCAGCTAGGCTACCTTTACTGCTGGCTGTCCCTGGATGTCAGCAGCTGCCATGCGCCTCTGAAGGGATGGAGGCATGATACCACCCTGTGCACAGCAGCCTGGGGCAAAGGGATGGAAGCACCATACCATCCTACCCACAGCAGCCTGGGGCAAAGGGATGGAAGCACCTTACCATCCTGCCCACAGCGGCCTGAGGTGTTCTTTTGTTCTTTTGGGAAACTCAACTAGGGCCAAAGGGGGGGACTCATGGCTCTTGTGTATGTATACTGTGGAAAGAGTTTAAGGATGAGCCAGTGCGGAGTAATGTTGAGTTTTTATTTTTTTTGAAGTATGAGAGGTGCTTAGGAAAGACTAGAGCAGCACGTTTCAGAGCCAGGCATGGGGTTCTGAGAGAGGAGCTGCTTGAAAACATTTTTAGGCATAGATTTTAAGCTCAGGGAAATAAAGGAGTGAGGTTCTGGGAAAGAAAGTTACATCTCACCTGGCATAGTGGCGCACGCCTTTAATCCTAGCACTTGGGAGGCAGAGGCAGGCAGATCTCTATGCATTCAAGGTCAGCCTGGTCTACAAAGAGACTTCTAGGACAGCCAAGGCTGTTACACAGAGAAATCCTATCTTGGAAAAAAACAAACACACACACACACACAAGAAAGAATGCTATATCTCAAAGGGTTGCTAAAAAACCTCTCCCCGTCTTTTCTCCTTACTTTTGGTGACACTGTGGGTGGCTCCAGAAGTGCCTTGGCTGAGATTGTCCTCTCATAAGATAAAAGTAGACTTACAATGACGGTTTAGGATGTGTCTTTCTGTATATGCAGTTTAGGTTAAGATGCCTAGAAAACTATGGGTTTGTAGCTGGAGAAAGGTCTCATGAAAATGTTAATTTTACTGGAATTCTTTTTTTTATTACATTTATTTGGCATGTGTACATGTGTATACACACACACACACACACACACACACAGGTGTATCATGGTACATGTATGGAAGTCAGAGGACAGCCTGTGGGAGTCACCCCTTTCTTCTACGGCATGACGTAGAGCCCTGGTCATCAGGCTTGGCAGCAGGCGCCTTTGCCCCCCTTCGAGCCCATGTTGGAGTTCACTTTCTCAGCCTCTCAGGCTCCTTTCCTTCACTTGACTCCGCCGTTTTTTTCTCTCCACCCTGCCTGCCTTCTGTTCTCGCTGTCTCAGTCCCTCTTGGCGTCTCGCCTTGCCCGAGACCTCCTCCTTACACAGCTCCTGGCCTTGGTGGGTCTTTTGCCTGTAATCGCATTACTTCACAGAAGCTCATGGGTGTGAGGTGAGGTGGAAGTGGGTGTTGTAGTCAGATACCAGTGTCCGCAGGAGCCTGCGCCCCTGGGCCATGTCCTTCCCAAGGGTTTCTCAGACTTTCTCTTTCTTCCAGTAACACAAGCAAGCTGAGACAAACATGGGAGGACTTTTCTTCTGTCTTTACAGTGAGAGATGATGGTGGAGAAAACCAAGCAAGTACACTCCCCACCAGCAGGACCCCGGGAGGCTTTACCACAGTCTAGTCAGCTCCTGACCACCAGCCATGTGTCAGAGTCTTCTCGACTGTCACTGGCTTCTGCCTGAGTGAATTGACCCTCCAACATCTACGGCTTCCGTTATCTCAACGGCCACCATGGTCTAAGCGCATTATACAGAAAGTGCAGAAGCAAACAATTCCCGAGTTTTAAGCAGCGCAGTGCTTTAAGCAGCAGGATGAGGTCTTGCGCCTTGCCTTACCTGGGAAGCAAATCTTTCTTTGGTTCAACATATCCATACTTTGTAAGCTACCTACCTCTTAGCCACTTAGAAGCCATCTTGGCTAAACTGTGTCAGAGGTGTGTACTGTGTATAGGAAAGCACATGGCGTATAGGGGTGTTGTCATCTAGTTTGACGAATCTGTTGGAGGGTTTGGAGTGAATCCTTGTCGATAAGAAGTAGCCCTTCTGTTCACCTTCACCGGGCCTCTTCCATCTTCAGGGCGTTGGCTCATTGAGTGGTCATAGCCCTGGGCTAGATCCAAGTAGAGTCACAGATTTTCTGTTTCTTCAGCTTCTTTTGTTCTTAGTGTATAGAGGAGAGACAGATTTGAGTTCTTCAAGGGTTCTGTTTTACACACACACACACACACACACACACACATATATATTTTAAAAATTTTTTGAGACAGGGTTTCTCTGTGTAGCCTTGACTGTCCTGGACTCACTTTGTAGACCAGGCTGGCCTCGAACTCACAGCAATCCTCCTCTGCCTGCATATGCCTCCTGTGTGCTGGCCTTAAAGGTGTTCGCCACCATTGCCCAGCTACAAACAATGAGGTATACCCTCCCCGCCCCCAAGTAATTTTTGGTCATGGTGTTTCTTCCCAGCATCGTGGCCCCAGGACGTTAAGCTTCCCACTACTACAGCAAGTGCCTGAGACAATTAATTTACAGAGACAATGTTTATGTTAGCAATCTCAGCCCAGGGTTCATTAGCCCTGTTGCTCTAGGAAGATGGGACTGGCACACACATCAACAAGGGTCTCATGACAGAAACACAGCTTAGCTTAAGGGGCATGTAGGGAAAGTGAGGAAGAGGAGGTGGAGGGGTCTCCTCATCTCTGAGGGCATACCCGCAGTGACTGTGAGGCCTTCTACCAGACCCCACCACCTTGTGCTGCCACCATCTCTCAGGGGCCTCAATCTAGGGAGAGGGCCATCCACACAGGGGCCCTTAGGGGACATTCTGCCTGTAAACTGTGAGGCTGGAGATGCAGCACAGAGGTGGGACACCTTGAAAATGAATCAGCCACCTTGGTGTTTGGAGCAGAGAAACACTTTACTTATTTTCATTTAAAAGAATTTGTTTTGCATTTTTATACATAAAGGTTTTTTGTCATATTTGTATTTTTAACAACAACAACAAAATATCCCCTTGGGGGCACATGTTGTATATGAGGCAGAAAGAAGGGATGCGTGTGATTAATTCTCTATTTCTACTTGGGAACTGCATTCCTAAGCAAGGGGTTATCATCCTCTGAGACTGTGACATTTAACAAGGCCCTAGAGTGTGTGCTGTAGCCATTTAAAATGTAGAACCAGGTTTTATTTCAACACACTATTTGGCACTGACCAGGTATTTGGCCTTGAGCAAGGATAAAATAGGCTGGGAATGATTTTTTTTTTTCTTCTTAGCGTACCATCCAAAAGTCTGTAGTAGGAAGAAATACAAACCACTTCCTGTTCTGTCTTCTGAGCTGAAAGTCACCACAAGACTGACAGACGGAGAGCAGCCATCTCCTTACACGTGGAGTGGGTCAGGGGTTCAGGCCGGTGACAGGTTGAGGGCCTGGCCTTTGCCCTATGGCATCTACAGCTCAGCTGAGATGGCAGAAGGGACAGTGTGCCTTCATGGCCAGTCACTGGTGCTTTCTGAAGGATCCTGGCAGTCTACACTGTTGACAATCTCTGCTGTGTCTACCCGGTTACCTACATGTGGTCTTTACATATTTGTTTGTTTGTTTGTTCTTATTGTATGGTTAGGAGTGTCTGCTTGCTTGCATGTCTGTGCACCACATACGCTTAGAGGTCAGAGGTGTCGAATCCCCTGGGACGGCAGTTAAGGTTGTGAGCCACCGTGTGGGTTGTGAGAATCAAACCCAGGTCTTCCAGTGAGCGTAGTCAGTGCTCTTAACAGCTAAGAGCCTCTCCAGCCTCTTTATTTATTATTTATTATTTTGGGGACATAGGGAGGCAGGAGTGGCACCCAGACAGGACTCAGCCTTGCTGTGTAGGCTGGCCTCCAAACTGAATGTGCTCTGCATTTGCCTCCTGAGCCCTCAGATGACATGCAGTGCCCAGCCTGTGATTTTGATTGAGACTTTACACCTCTGCAGCCCTCAATTTCCTCAGCTGCAAGATGAAAGGGTTGTGCTGCCTGGGATCCCCAAGTCTTTCCAAGGACTGTGATTTTGTTTCTTCTTGAAAGTGTGCCAATCAAAACGTTAGGGATTCGAGACTGGATTTACCACAAACATTTATCTGAGAAGAGGTTTTTACGGCACACACAGCTGTCTCTTTAGGACAGAGTAAAGTAGAAACACACGCGGTCTTGATCCTATCCTATTCCATCTCATTATTATTAAAGCTCATTTATCAAGAGCGCTGCTGCCGTCTCCCGGTCTCCTCGCTGCCCTTTACTCACATTGTGCACCTGGTGTGGCGGTCATGTTCCAACATCACCATTGTGACCCTTCATGAGCTCCTGTCCCCAGTGCTGGGGTCATAGGCAGGTTCTTTGCCCACCTCTTGCTTGGTTTTGCTTGCTTGCTTGGCTTCCAGAACTCTTTGGAGACTGTCTTAGGGTTTCTATTGCTGTGACAAAACACCATGACCAAAAAGCAAGTTGAGGAACATAGGATTTATCTTAGCTTACACTTCCATATTGCTTTTCATCACCAAAGGAAGTCAGGCCAGGAACTCAAACAGGGCCAGAGCCTGGAGGCAGGAGCTGATGCAGAGGCCATGGAGAGGTGCAGCCTACTGGCTTGACCCATGTGGCTTTCTCAACCTGCTTTCTTATAGAACCCGGGACCTCGTGCCCAGGGTTGGCACCACACACCATGGGCTGGGCCTTCCCCCGTTAATCATTAATTGAGACCATGTCTTACAGCTGGATCTCATGGAGGCATTTTCTCAACTGAGGCTCCTTCTGCTCTGATAACTCTAGCTTGTGTCAAGTTGACACAAAAGCAGCCAGGACATGACATGGGTTCATTTAGTCCTGTGTGAATAAGGCCTCCTCCTACGCCCTCTAGAATACCTCAGAGTCAGGCATGATACCTCATAACTGTAATCCTAGCATTTGGTGGGCTGAGTTAAGGGAACTAAGTATTTAGGTCCAGCCTGGGCTATAATACAATCTTGTTTCAAAACAAACAAACAAACAAACAAACAAACAAAAACACATAGCCAAAGAGAAGAGGTCAGGACATAAGGCTGCTGTGGTTAGCAGGCCGAGGCATGGCGCTGCACACACTTAGTTTCAGCACTCAGGAGGCGAACCTGGTCTATATAAGGAGTCGCAGACCAGCCAGTGCTACATAGTGAGATCCGGTCTCATTTACAAAAAAAAAAAGCAAAATTGGTGAGGTGATCAAAACTGGATGTGGTTGGGGGTGAGGGGTCAGCATGTCTTATCTAGACTCTTGTGTAAAGACTATTTCCAGAGGGGCTACTCAGGTTCCTTGGAGCCCTCGAAAGACTCAGCAAAAAGGCTTCTGTCTCCAGCTGCAATGGTATCTTCAGTGTGACCCATGCCACCACCAGTCTGCCTCCTGGTACATACAGCGGTCAGTGTTTTTCCTGAGTCCTCATAACAAACATCCGAGAGTTAGCACTGACCTGTTTGTCTCCTTCACTTTACAGGGCAAAGACAGAAAGCTGGTGGCTTTGGACCTCTTGTCTAGGATGGGCCTCTGCCAAAGTGTAGAGTCGCTGCTTGAACTTGAGACACTGACCCCCGAGCCCACACCCATCTACTCCCCATAAACATGTCAGTTTCTCACATGGGCCTTCTAGCCATTCAGCACAGAAGCCTTGGCACTGTCATGGCTCATCACACTGCCTCCCCCTTCGGTGGCCACTGTGCAGAGACCAGTGCAAAGTGGAAACTTGGCGTTCTTGGGGCAAAAACAGAAGTTCTGTTGGAGACGCTAAAATATAAAGCTTTTTGTTTCTTTGGCGGTCACTTCCTTAGCGGGAAGTGGGAAGTTTCTAACCACTGCCAGAAAAAACCCTAATGAAATCAGTCCCAAACATTAAAACAAATAAATGGCTCCCATAGGCCCATGGGGAATGGTACTATTAAAAGGTGTGGGTGTGGCCTTGTTGGAGTAGGTGTGGCCTTGTTGGAGTAGGTGTGGCCTTGTTAGAGTAGGTGTGGCCTTGTTGGAGTAGGTGTGGCCTTGTTGGAGTAGATGTGGCCTTGTTAGAGTAGGTGTGGCCTTGTTGGAGTAGGTGTGGCCTTGTTAGAGTAGGTGTGGCCTTGTTGGAGTAAGTGTGGCCTTGTTAGAGTAGGTGTGGCCTTGTTGGAGTAGGTGTGGCCTTGTTGGAGTAGATGTGGCCTTGTTAGAGTAGGTGTGGCCTTGTTGGAGTAGGTGTGGCCTTGTTGGAGTAGATGTGGCCTTGTTAGAGTAGGTGTGGCCTTGTTGGAGTAGGTGTGGCCTTGTTGGAGTAGGTGTGGCCTTGTTGGAGTAGGTGTGGCCTTGTTGGAGTAGGTGTGGCCTTGTTGGAGTAGGTGTGGCCTTGTTGGAATAGGTGTGGCCTTGTTGGAGTAGATGTGGCCTTGTTAGAGTAGGTGTGGCCTTGTTGGAGTAGGTGTGGCCTTGTTAGAGTAGGTGTGGCCTTGTTAGAGTAGGTGTGGCCTTGTTAGAGTAGGTGTGGCCTTGTTGGAGTAGGTGTGGCCTTGTTAGAGTAGGTGTGGCCTTGTTGGAGTAGGTGTGGCCTTGTTAGAGTAGGTGTGGCCTGTTGGAGTAGGTGTGGCCTTGTTAGAGTAGGTGTGGCCTTGTTAGAGTAGGTGTGGCCTTGTTGGAGTAGGTGTGGCCTTGTTAGAGTAGGTGTGGCCTTGTTGGAGTAGGTGTGGCCTTGTTGGAGTAGGTGTGGCCTTGTTAGAGTAGGTGTGGCCTTGTTGGAGTAGGTGTGGCCTTGTTAGAGTAGGTGTGGCCTTGTTGGAGTAGGTGTGGCCTTGTTAGAGTAGGTGTGGCCTTGTTAGAGTAGGTGTGGCCTTGTTAGAGTAGGTGTGGCCTTGTTGGAGTAGGTGTGGCCTTGTTAGAGTAGGTGTGGCCTTGTTGGAGTAGGTGTGGCCTTGTTAGGGTAGGGGTGGCCTGTTGGAGTAGGTGTGGCCTTGTTAGAGTAGGTGTGGCCTTGTTAGAGTAGGTGTGGCCTTGTTGGAGTAGATGTGGCCTTGTTAGAGTAGGTGTGGCCTTGTTGGAGTAGGTGTGGCCTTGTTGGAGTAGATGTGGCCTTGTTGGAGTAGGTGTGGCCTTGTTAGAGTAGGTGTGGCCTTGTTGGAGTAGATGTGGCCTTGTTGGAGTAGATGTGGCCTTGTTGGAGTAGGTGTGGCCTTGTTGGAGTAGATGTGGCCTTGTTGGAGTAGATGTGGCCTTGTTAGAGTAGGTGTGGCCTTGTTGGAGTAGGTGTGGCCTTGTTGGAGTAGGTGTGGCCTTGTTGGAGTAGGTGTGGCCTTGTTGGAGTAGGTGTGGCCTTGTTAGAGTAGGTGTGGCCTTGTTGGAGTAGGTGTGGCCTTGTTGGAGTAGGTGTGGCCTTGTTGGAGTAGATGTGGCCTTGTTGGAGTAGATATGGCCTTGTTGGAGTAGATGTGGCCTTGTTAGAGTAGGTGTGGCCTTGTTGGAGTAGGTGTGGCCTTGTTGGAGTAGGTGTGGCCTTGTTGGAGTAGGTGTGGCCTAGTTGGAGTAGATATGGCCTTGTTGGAGGAAGTTTGTCACTGGGGGTGGGTTTTGAGGTTTCAGTTATTCAAGCCAGGCCAAGTGCCACTCTCTTTTCCTGCTGCCTGCTGATCTAGATGTTGAGGTCTCAGCCACCATGCTGCCTGCCATGATGATATGGAATACACCACGAAACCTCTGAAATGCAAGGCAGCCCCAATGAAATGTTTCTCTTTATAAGAGTAGCTGTGGTCATGGTGACTTTTCACAGCAATAGAAACCCTAACGAAGGCAGTATCTGAGGAGATATGGTCCTCTGCTGGACTATAGCCCAGGTGTTTCAGCTGTGCTCAGCAAGAATCTGGATACACTGATCTAATTGCAATCCCCCTGCCTCACAAGCTTCCTCTTGATTATTTTCTCCCCACTGACTACTCTGTGCCTCAGCTATAGATCTCTAACTGTTCTTTCAAACCTGCATCTGCCAAATGTGGTGGTTTGACACCTTTAGTTCAGGCACTTGGGAGGTGAACGCAGACAGATTTCTACAGGGTTGAGGCAGGTGTAGTTTCCACAGTGAGTTCCAGGCCAGCCAGGGCTACACAGTGAGACCCAGACTCAAAAAAGGAATTATCAGTACTCATTGTTCCTGGGGGCTGGGGAAGTCCAAGGTCAAGGGAGCAGAAGAGGTAGTGTCTGTTGGGAGCATGCTCCATACATGGAAGGCTGAGTCCTCACATGGCCAAGGCGCATACCTTGTGCATCTTGCTCCTATTGCCCTCCAAGTTTAGGAAGTTTTGCCGCAGTGTGTTCAACGCTCTCCCCGTTCCCATCTTCTTTCCTCAAGGTCCCCCCTGCTTTTCCTTGCTGCCCTCTCCCTGTTGCAAGCCCCCCTGCCTGGAGTGCCTACCTCCCATCGCAATGCTATCACGGTGCCTTGCTCTGCTTGAGCAAGTGAATGCATTTTCTCCCTTTCAGTAGATGTATAATGTGCTAAAACCCCAACACTGAACAGACAGGTTTTGGTCACGGTTCACTTCACGGCAGTTCTCGGGCCCAGGAGCCAGGGCTGAGACTGTCTCACATGTGACCAAAGAGACAAATAAGGGAAAAGAAAAGAACCACAAAGGCGGCAGACGGAGTTTGAGTTGGCTGAAGGCCACCACTGTTCACCCCAAGTCAGAATTTTCAACCCAGGATTCAAAACCCAAGCGAAGCAGCCTCTTGGGGATTAGTCGGGCTTGGACGGGGAGGTTGAGGGAGAGCCTTGGGGGGGCTCTTGATCCACTAAAGCTCTTTCTGGATGGATCCTGCTGACTCCGAACAAAGATCGCACCAGCCAGGACAAACAATGTCTGTTATTCCTCCTGGCTTTTGCTGACCTGGAACTTGTTCATAAGGAAGTCACCGGGTGCCACTATATTCACAGGTGACAAGCCATGTGAGAACCTGTGAGTGCAGACACACCCACTCATGGACACGAAGTCCAAGAAGGGAAATGTATCATTTAATTCTACCATTTATTCTCTATAAACAGCTGGACTTTCCAGGTAATATGCACAGTGTTACATTTAAAAAAAAAAACAAAAACAAAAAGCATGCCATTGCTAAGTGCTGGGGCCGGCGTGGGAATTGTCTGCTGCATGACTTCACATTTCCTGGCAGTTCTAGCCACTAACCCGGCTTCATAGAACATCAGTGAATTTCAACTCGAGATCACCAGTGATTTATTTCTAGAGTGAACACGTCACAAATACTCTATTAAACACATACAACATATGAGACATATTTATACCGAAACATTGTGCTAGTTATCTGAAATTCAAACTAACTAGGAATCCTGCAGCTTAGTCTGATACATCTGCCAATGTTAACTGCACATCTTTCCTGTTTCTTCCTTGTGCTTGTGAACGGCTAGGACCTGTTGACATCACTTCACAGAGGCGTGGATGCACAAGCTGGCAACTTTACTTCAGAACACTGTTGGACACTGTTTTTGTTCTTTATTTTCTGGAAACAGGGTCTCTCTGTGTAGCCCTGGCTGCCCTGGACTTCCTCTGTAGACCAGGCTGGCCTTGAACTCACACCAATCTGCCTGCCTCTGCCTCCTGAGTGCTGAGATTACAGGTGTGCGCCACTGCGCCCAGCTCTGTTGGACACTCTAACCAGCACAATGCCGTATCACCTTTCCTGCAGCTAATCTGAGCATCAGGCTGTCCAACTTGATTTTTTTTTTTTCCCTAGCAAATGAGTGAGACATCGTATGTCTCAACCTAGGTGTTTATTTTCTTGCTGAGAAGAAAGCTGAACATTAAAAAAAAAATCTGTTTAAGGGCTTATGGTAGGTTGAGTAAGGTGTCTCCCACAGTCTCCGGCACGTGAACACTTGGGCCATAGTTACTGTCTTGTTAGGGAGTCTTAGGAGGCGTGGCCTTGATGGAGGAAGTATGTCATTGGATATAGGCTCACGAGTTTAAAGGCATGCACTATTGGTGTGATGTTATTGTGTAACTCAAATACTCATTTCTGTACCCCACGCCCCCAATATCTGGTTGCAATCCTTGATTTGAGAATCTCCTGTCTCAATGCTGTATAAGCACTGCTCCCCAATTGTCCCCTGTATGCCAACCAAGCAGCTTCCAGCCAATTGCTGAGCAGAAGAGAGAATAGGGCCGGACTTCCTGCCAACCAGGGGAGGAGGGGCTAGAGGAGGAAGTGGGGGATTCAGCCACAGGCGGAGGTCCAAAAGACATCAGGAGAGGAGCTTCGGGGCTACTTTTTATTGAGGAATGTGGAAGACTTTGGGTCTTTAGAGTAGGAAAACAGGGAGACAGTACCCAGAACAATCCAGACTGTGGAGACTCAGCTCAAGAGGCTTCTGAGAGAAACAATGTTAGCACCTTGGTTAGAGACCGTTCCTGTAGTAGTGTTTCCTTATATTGTATGCGCATTGGTGTCTGTCTGTGTAAAGCTGTCAGTTTCAGACAGTTGTGAACTGCCCTGTAGGTGCTGGGAATTGAACCCTGCTCCTCTGGAGGAGCAGTCAGTGCTCTTAACTGCTAAGCCATCTCTCCAGCCCCCTCTTGTGATATTTTTGATAAAAGATTGTGGCTGCTTTCATTTCATGCCCTATGATGTTGCATGAGGCTAAATTTAGACATCCTGTGCTGGGGACCGTGGAGGTGGCTCCGCACTCAGGAGCACTTGGGGACCGTGGAGGTGGCTCCGCACTCAGGAGCACTTGGGGACCGTGGAGGTGGCTCCGCACTCAGGAGCACTTGGGGAACCGTGGAGGTGGCTCCGCACTCAGGAGCACTTGGGGACCGTGGAGGTGGCTCCGCACTCAGGAGCACTTGGGGACCGTGGAGGTGGCTCCGCACTCAGGAGCACTCATCGCTGCAGAGATTCTAAACTGGATTCAGTGCCCAGTACCTACATGGTGGCTCACAGCCATCTGTAATTCCAGTTCTAGGGAACTCGACACCCTCCTCTGACCTCCGCTGGCATCAGGCGCACACATAGTGCACATATATACATGCAGGCAAAATACCAATACCCATTGAATAAACTAAATCTTTTACAAAATTAAAAGCAGCTGGGTGGTGGTAGCGCATGCCTTTAATCCCAGCACTTGGGAGGCAGAGGCAGGTGGATCACTGTTAGTTTGAGGCCAGCCTGGTCTACAAAGTGAGTCCAGGACAGTCAAGGCTACACAAAGAAACCCTATCTCGAAAAAACAAAAAACAAAAAACGAAAAACAAAAACAAAACAAAACAAAATTAAAAGTAATGGGCTTTTTTTTTGTTTTTGGACAAAAGAGATTTCAAGATGGCATAATACTGACTCTGTCACATGTTTATTAGTAGTCACTCTTCTGCAGGCCAACAACAAAAAAGAACAAATAAATAGGGCAGGAAGAAATTTAAAAAAAAAAAAAAATACAGTTCAGAGAGAAAAGAATGTTGGCGAGCTTAGTGTTGCAGGGAAACCAGCCCTGGATGAGGGAATGCAACTGTAAGACTGTTATCACCAAGACCAAAACCAAGTGACTGATCTGCTCAAGAATAAAAGGAAGCCGCCCTCAGGGGAAGATCCCACCCCTACCCCACCCCACCCCCTAACAGCCAGGCTTCCAACTCAGGAAAGAGCACTCCTGCTCCTGAGAAACAGCTGCAACCAAAAGCTGATGCTGGTGGGGTTCATAGGGGCCAGGGGCCACCCCAAGCTGGAAGCTGAACTCACAGTGTCAGCTAGGGGAGCCCTTGTGTGGAGACTGAGAGAGCTAGAGGCCACAAGAGGCCACCAGGCCACCGCGTGGGGTGAAAGCTGTGTTGTGGGCTGTCCGCGGAGGAGAGCTTCAGCCTAAGGAAGCAAAGTGTGTTGTAACCAGCAGAGCTGGCATGGCAGAGCCATCTAAGCCTTTGGCTTCAGACACAGGGCTAAAGGATCCGGCACTGGCTTGCTGGGTTTCAGTCTTGCTTTGGTCCAGTATCTCCTCACTACGATCCCTTTCTTCCCTTTTGCAACAATCTTGTTTATTCTGTGCGTTCTTATGTTGGAAGTATGTAATTTGCCTTTTGACTTCATAGGGGGTGACAATGAAGACTGAGTTGAGTTTCAGAAGTGAGTTTGGATTTGAAACCAGTGTCGTGGCTGTAAAAGACTAGCGGCTTTGAAGTCGGACTCTGTTTTCTGCACTTGTGACACGACCACACGCCTATGGGGCCAGGGAACGATATGTCCCTTCTAGTCTCCGGCATTTGAACATTAGGTTCCCAGTGGGTGGAGCTGTCTTAGGAAGAGTGTGCGTGCGTGTGTGCATGGGTGCGTGTGTGTGTGTGTGTGTGTTGTTGTTGTTGTTGTTGTTGCTGGGGGAAGTACGTCTGTGGAGGTGGAAAAGACTCACTCACCATTTCCAGCTCACTCTCTCTGTTCTGTGCTTGTGGCTCAAGATGTAAACCCTCAGCCTCCTGTTCCTGTTGCCATGCCTACACACGACCATCATGAATTCCCACCTCTGGAACCATGTGCACAAATAAACCCTTCTTTCTATACGTTACCTTGGGCATGGAGCTTTATCACAACTTAAAAAAAAACCACTGTATTTTATTTTGTCATGTTTGTGATGAATATGACAAAATATAACAAGGTAAAACAAAAACCAACACGCTGAGGCTGGATGACACAACCCAAAAGAAAAGAAGGCACAAGAATCAAAGAACCTCTTGTTCACACACTCAGGAGTCCCATAAAATACCAAGCAGAGAGCTACCATGTCTACACAGAGGACCTGGTGCAGGCCCCTGCAGGCCCAGGCTTGTTGGTTCAGTCTCTGTGAGTTCATAGGAGTCTTATTCTCCTGGTGTCCTTCATGTCCTCTGGCTCCTATACTTGCTCTTCCACAGCATACTCCTACTTTCATTAACAATTAACAATTAACAAATACATCCCATCATACTACTTTATTTTGGTTTCCACTCTTGGTGTATTTTTCCTTTATTATATAATTGGGTTTTGTTAATTTTATGCACTTAATATAGTCAAGGTCATTATTTTTGTCTTATTGGCTTTTATAAAATAACAACACACACTGCTTTTCACTTTTTTTTAAAAATTCTTTTTCATTATGTGCTTGGAGTCATTGTCAGTATCACTGTGAATATGACAGAAAGAAACATGCAAGCTGTGGACATTGTCTCCCAAAATCTTGGCTATCGTTCAACTCTTTTCTATTTAATTATTTAAATTTAACCCTTTAAGTTTTATGTGTTGATTTTGATACAGCATACCCTAAGAATTCCTAGTGGCTTAAAAGTTGATATGAAGATCAACATCTTTAAAAAAAAAAAAAGGATAGTGTTCCATCTGCCTCTCCTGTTGGAGTCCTGAAACCAAAGATGCCCACCACCGAGGCCAAATGTTTAAACATTTTTAATTTCTAGTTCAGTGATCTGAGCTCCTTATCTTTGACTTTTGTGCCCTGTCAGTAGTCTCTGATTCTGTGTTAATCTTCTGATTTGTCTTTATTTTTGTATGATTTTTTTTTTCTTTTTTGGTTTTTTGAGACAAGGCTTCCCTGTGTAGCCTTGGCTGTCCTGGACTTGCTTTGTAAACACCAGACTGGCCTCAAACTCACAGAGATCCACCTGCCTCTGCCTCCTGAGTGCTGAGATTAAAGGCATGCGCCACTGAGCCTGGCTTGGGTTTTTTGTTTTTTGTTTTATTTTTTGTTGTTGTTGTGATGTCTGGGTTTGTCTTGCTGTTTCAGACTTGAGGCACTTTCTCTTATTTTCTCTTTCTTCATAGAGGCATTTTCCTTATGTTTTAGTTATTTTCCCATCGATGTGATGCATGGCCAAGGTAAAGGGTAGAAGAAGAGGTTCACGTGGGCCTCCCAGCATGGCCGCAGGCACGAAGGTGTGGCACTGAAGTAGCAGCTAAGAGCTCGTGTCTTGGGGTGCATGCATGAAGCTCAGAGAGCTAACGGTGTGCGTTCCCAAACAGTTCCACCACCTGGGAGCAAGGATTCAAAAATTTGACATAAGGGGTGGGGAGGGGCAGGGATTCTCCTTCAAACCACCATACATTACATATTTTAAATAAAGAGAGCTTATACATCAGTAAGAAAAGTGAATGTCCTGTTAATCAAAGATTGCGAGCAGATATTTCAATTAGAAGACAAAGTCTAGCAAGATGGCTTTAGTAGGTAAGGGTTCTGGTCACTAGGACTGGCATCCTGAGTTTCCTCCCTGGAACTTGCATGGTAGAAGGAAAGAGCCAATTCTTGAAAGTTGACCTCTGACCTCCATACATGTCTTCTGATCTCCATACATGCCCTCTGACCTCCATACATGCCCTCTGACCTCCATACATGCCCTCTGACCTCCATACATGCCCTCTGACCTCCATACATGCCCTCTGACCTCCATACATGTCTTCTGACCTCCATACAAGCTCCCTTATAAATAAAGTTTTTAAAGAAATCAGAGTAAAGAAAAACATTTATGATTTTAAATTCTATCATCAGTTTAAAACACTGACTTATGGTTTCTATTGTTCTGAAGAGACACCATGACCAAGGCAACTCTTACAAAGGGAAACATTTAATTGTGGCTGGCTCTACAGTTCAGAAGTTTAGTCCATTGTCATCATGGTGGGAAGCATGGCAGCATGCAAGCAGATGTGGTGATGGAGAGGTAACTGATAGGTCTATCTCTGCATCCACAGGCAGCAGGAAGAGAGAGAGCCACAAGTTCTGGCTTGGGGCCCTTGAAACCTCAAAGCCCACCCACAGTGACACACTTCCTCCAACAAGGCCACACCTCCTAATAGTCCCTACGAGCCTGTGGGGACCGATTTTACGCAAATCACCACACACACTTAAGTTGGTTCTGTGCACAAACAGGTTGGGGCTTATCCTTTCAGTTTCTGTCTCCTGATTTGTGCCTAAACAGACCACACATCATACCGGGAACTCATATGCCAGGAATCAGAGCTCATTTTATTTTATTCTGTGTTCCTCAGTTGGTTTCCGAGTCCCTGCATGTATGTGGGTGGATGTGATTTGAATGTGGTCATGAATGCTCTTGATTGAGTACTTTTATTTAGCAAAACTTAATGATTGGATTAAAAAGAAAACCTTTTCTGAGATGAGCGTGACTAAGGTTTAATCATTACCGTTTTCCAGATCTCTTTCCCCATTTTTTCCACAACTAAAGCTTATTATAGAGACTTCCACTTAAACATAAAAGGCACAGAGACACAATTAACAGTTTCTATTCCCTCAACAAACCCTGAGGAAATGACAAGCAATTTTGACAAAAGGTGTAAACAGTGAACACTGAAACAAAAAGGTTCGGGGGAGTGACAATATCAGGCAAACTCAGGGCAATCTTAGAGGCTGGAACGGGAGCTAGTTTGGGTCAGAAAGGTAGAGCGGGGACTCAGAAGTCTAAAACATTTCTAGGCAGAGAATCAATAAGTAAGACATCCCTTGGAGCCTCCTGGATGGGAGAAGGCAGCAGGCAGCCATGGTCAGTAAGAGGAGTGGGTCAAAGCCTGTGTGCAGCATGGCCCACCCCTATTTTCTTTTCTTCCTTTCTTTCTTTTTTAAAAAAAGATTTATTTACTTATTTATTTATTACATATACAGTAGTCTGCTTGCATGTACCCCTGCACACCAGAAGAGATCACCAGATCTCATTATAGATGGTTGTGAGCCACCATGTGGTTGCTGGGAATTGAACTCAGGACATTTGGAAGAGCAGCCAGTGCTCTTAACATCTGAGACATCTCTCCAGCCCCCCACCCCGATTTTCATCTCTCCACATCAGGGACCAGGTGGCCCAGCCCTACAGATGTCTGTCGTGGGCAGTGCTTTGCTCCAGGTGGCCCAGCCCTACAGATGTCTGTCGTGGGCAGTACTTTGCTCCGAATCAAGAAACCAGACTCTGGGATGCCAGGGGCCAGTGGATGGAGAGAGGGCTAAATGTTCCAGGATGGAAACGTGGATACAGTTAAGTTACAACCAAGTGCAGTTTGCACATCTGTTATCACTGCCCATGGAGCTACCTGTCGCCCCTGCGCGTGTCTTGCATGTGGCCTGTGACACACGTTGGTGTTGGGACGCATGGGTGAAAGCACGCAGCATCTACTTCTCACCCCCATTTTACGTCATCTCTCTTACTCTCGCGAGACTTGGGTTAAGCCCAAGCTGTGAAGAGAAGTGCTGGATAAACATGGCGGGTGGAAGCCGAGGCAAGCAAGGCCGACCTTTCCGGCCTTTGGAGTTCCTCTGTGTGCCTCTGGAGGATCTCTAGGCTCCCGGAAGCTTTCGTCGGCGTTGAGGTGGCAAGAGAAAGGTGAAGTAAGTGGCTTGGGGCGGAAGAGCAGAGGCAGCCGGAAGTAGAACCTACAGAGGTGGCTGGAGGACTGTCAGGAGGAGATGGGAGAGAAGAGGGTGGCGCCGCAGGACTTCCTGCAGTGCTTTAGGGAGTTCCTGAGCACGCCGACCCGTGGGCTCCCCAGGGATGCCCTGCACCGGAATCGGGTGCTGATGCTGCACGACTTCGGGAGAGCGGTGGACAGAAAGCTGCAGTGCCCATACTGCAGCTATTCTACCCAGGGGACAGCGCGGCTGGCGGAGCCCACGCGAATCCACACGGGCGAGAAGCCGCACAGGTGTCACTTCTGCCCTTTTGCCTCCGCTGACGAGCGATACCTTGAAGCCCACATCCGGTCCCACACCGGAGAAAAGCCGCACAAATGTGAGCTGTGTGCCTATCACTGCAATTCCGGAAGCAACCTGTCCCGCATCGAAGGCACAAGCATAATTTGTTGCCGCTGACCCACCCCGGGGCCTCCTTAAGGAGCATGACCATGTTGGCAAGTGAAGGATGCTCATCGCCTTAGGCCCACCTCCATGGTCATGGAAGCCAGACTGCCTGAGTGACTTTACACACAAGATCCCAAATGCTGAGAATGACTTTTATGACATTGTGGATAGGACTTCGGTTTGTGGACTGCAGAGGGACCCACAAGGACCGTTGTACGTGGGTAATCCTTTGAATCAGCTGTCTGCTCTAGTAGGACACTTGTCCAGCTTGCCGTCTGAAAACCACAACCCCACCTCTGCTGATGAAGACTCCAACCTAGAAGAAAAGCCTTTCAGGATTCCACAGCCCTTTGCCCGAGGCGGGTTCCCTTGGAGCTCCCCTGTAGGCCCTGAGCCTCCTCCTCCACCATTAGTTTGTCAGAGGGACTGCAGTCCACTGGCAGGGCCCACCAGCCAGCCAGGTGACTACACCAGCACCCCGACCCTTGGGAGCAGCCAGCCCAGCACTCCAGCCCTAACTTTGCCGTTGTAGGACCCTCTGCTCCTTTACCGCTGCCAGCACTATGACACATACTTCGTAGACAACGTCCTTGACACTGGACATGACATACGGGATGCCATGGGTATGACAATCCTTTTCAGTGTAACATATGTGGATACAGTTGTGAAAACAAGTATGATTTTGCCTGCCATTTTGCAAGAGGCCAACATAGCTAGAGCTGAGACCAACAAATCTTATCTTCACCCAGTTTAGCCCTTTGGGGTGTTTGTAGGTTGGTTTTGGGTTTTGGCTACCCCCTGGTGAGGCTTTTTCACTATAGTTGGTAGAAACGCCCTCCATGCCCCTTCCCCTCCCTCTTTTTATAAAATTTGATCTGGTCAGGGCCAGACACTAGATACTTACCTTTTTCCCCTTTCAGTAAGTCATGTGAGGATTGAAGTCCACTCATAACCTTACCAGGTGTTCAGTTAAATTTCCCTAATTTATGGCCCTTTACATTGTAAGGATTGTCCACGTTCTTGGTATTTCTAATATTCACTGGGTTTACATATTGTTTCTGTTGTATTTCAAAATAATAATTTCCCCCTATAAATTGGTTACACCCTATTTCCACGCTGGTGTCAACTGTGAAGTCACCTGTAGTTGAAGTATTGTCTAATTCCTGTACTTAAATTGGACTAGTAGTTTCATTTCAACTGGAGATAGTAAGGCTATCTCAGTGTAGTGATTGTTTGTTTTTCTACAAAGGGAACATAAAACAATTTTTGAAGGTGTAAAAGTGGGTGAAAGTTCTGAGAAGACTGGAACTGGGGCCAAGACTCCTTTAACCTTCGTAGTGTGTTTACTATGTAAAATGCCTGTGGAGTCGGTGTCTAACTCAGATGTGTTAGCAACCCACTGAGCTGTGGATGTTTGAAGTTTATTTCCTAAATCCAGAGGAACAGGTGGTGGATACCTTCTGCAATTTCAGTTGCTCCATTAAATTCTCCATTGCGACATGACCATGTTAGTTGAGATTGGAACTGTAATAGGACTCTGGTCTTGCTATGAACAACCAGAGCTACAGGGAAAGTCATCCATTTTGAATTGCAGCCATGCCCTAGGCCCTTCAACAGAGTGAGTCCACCAGTGCCTGGACTCGGAATTAGGTTCGTAGGGCTGTGTGGCATGCTTCATCACTGCTGCCACGTTGTGTGACTTTGAGACAGCAGCCACAGAAGCTTCATGCAGGCTTATAGGAAAATGCGCTTTTCTGCTTTCTGTGAGAACTAAGCACCTTCCTGACTGTCTTCTGAACTCCTGTTCTAAGGCTGAGCTGACTCCCTTCTCAGTGCTCCTCTTCCGGCCTCTAGGAGCGCTCCTGGCAAACTGAAGCTCAGGCAGAGCCCCATGCCTGCACAGGGTCTCCTTCATTACACCGGTGGGTGACAAGGGCCATGTTACTCCTGTCCCGCACTCCCCACCCTGACAGTGGAGGCTGCCTAGTGTGGCACATCCTGTAGGCTTTCCTGTCTTGTAGTGTAGTGGGGCTTATTCCGGGGAGGTGCCCATAGAGGCTATGAGGTGGAAGGCCTGCCTCATACTCCGCACACCATCTTTATAGAGGCAGCCATCAACTAGAAGTACCTCACAGCAGGTGCTTGCTGCCTTACTTCTTTCACCTCCTGTCAGACCTAGACTAGGGGTGGGTTCTTTGTGCTCTCTAGTCTGCCTCTCGTGGGCTTCTGTGAGCGCTATCTGTGCCTCTTCTATTCGTGCCCTTTCTGACAGAAGATTGACCCATTCAAGCACCTTTGACTCCAGGGCACGCATCAAGCTCTCCAATGGGCACTGTGGAGGTAATAGTACTGGTTTCTTTAGAATTTTTCTTGAATTTATAGCAGATACTATGGGACTGAATGGTGCCTCCCCCAAATTCATATGTTGAAATGCCCTGAGCTTGTGGACCTGACTGTATTAGGACATAAAGGCTTTAAAGGAGTAAGTCAAAAAAGGGCTCAGGGGTGAATGACATCCCTGTGAGAGGCGAGTCAGACACAGGTCTACACAGAGGGGATGGCCAGGGAGGCAGAGGAGAGGCTGTGTAGGTGATCGAGCCAGGGACAGGAAAGAGAAATCATTGTCAAAGTAGAAATCTATATGGGATTGATATTTTGAATATATGTGAAATTTAAATAGTACTGCAGCAAGAAAATAATATAATTTAAAAGATAGGATGTTTTCCGAAGTTAACACATAGGGCTAGGAATGTAGCTCAGTGGTAGAGGGCGGAGTTTCCATTTGTGAGTCTCTCGGTTCAATCAATGAAGAAGGAAAAGAGAGGGAGACACAGGAAGGGGCACAATGTAAGTGGTTAATATGTACACAATCTGTAACGTCTTTAACCATTACGAAAATTAGAATGAAACCCACATGTTAAAGGTAATTGTTGGTAAGGATGTAATAACGAAGGACCTGCAGGACAGTTGTCGGCTGGGTACAAGTTGGCATAGTAGGTCTGAAGAGTGGTATGGTCTTTCGAGAGGTTAAAAATGAAGCTGATCAGTTGGGTGCAGTGGCGCACGTCTGCGATCCCAGCATTTGGGGAGGCAGAGGCAGGAGGATCTCTGTGACTCTGAGGCCAGCCTGGTCCACAGATCAAGTCCAGGACAGCCAAGGTTAACAGAGAGAAACCCTGTCTCAAAAAAACAAAACAAAAAAAGATTCAGCCATTGCATTCCTGGGTGTGTACCCTAAAGAAATGAAATTTGTGTGTTGAGGAGATATCTGTATTCTAATAATAGCCAAGATACAGAAACCAACCTTTGCCCCCGGACGGAGCAGTGGGTGAAGGAAATGGATGCAGTGTAATTCCTACACTCCTGGGAGACACAGTTCTGAATGTGACAGTCAAGGCACAGAAGGACACATGCTGCGGGGTGTGTTGTGTTAGCCTACTTTACTTTGCTGGTTGGTTGACACAGTGGCTGAAGGCAGCTGAGGGGAGGACAGGGCTTCTCTCACCTCACGCTTCTGGGCCACAGTGCATTGCTGAAGGAGGTCAAGCCATGAACGTCAGCAAGGCAGGAACTCGAACTTGAGGTAGAACCAATGAAGGAATGCTGTTGGCTCGCCCCATCACTGCCTTACCCCAGCTAGCATTTTGATGCAGCCCAGGCCCTCCTGCCTCAGGATGGCACTATCCACAGTGGGCCAGGCTCGCCACTTCACTCGTCCACCAAGACAGTCTCTCACAGACATGGCCACCGCCAGTCTGATCAGGCTGAGTCTCCAATTGAGAGCCCTTCTTCCCTGGTGACTTTAGGTTGTGTGAAGTTGAAAATGAAAGTGGTACTTTATAAACTGTAATGGTTGTTTCTGAGGCTAGGGTGTTAGAGGAAATGAGTTAAATTTTCAATTAAGTAGGATTAGAAGGTTACCCTAGATACCTAATGTCTGATGACTAGACTGACACCGCATTGAATGCATGAAATTGTTTTTTTAAAGTAGATATAATGTTCTTGCCAATCACACATACATATATAACTGTAAGCTGATGGATGTGTAATCATCTTATTGCCATGACTATCTCACAGTCTATACATCTATTAAATAACGCAACACAATATACACTGTAAGTATATGTAATTTTATTCATAAGCTCTAATTCAAAAAGCTGGAAAAATATGTCTTTATCTGGTTCTTTTTATGAAATCTATTTTCTGTTATTGGTGTTCTTGAGGTTGCTATGGTGTATCTAGGCATACGTTTCTTACTTATCCTTGTGATAAGGGAGAAGTCAGTGTCCACAGGTCAGATGCTGCACTGGTCTCTGCATCTTAGGGATGATAAGGAGCCTGTGAGAAAGAAACATGCAGCTGTGTATTATGGCCACTGTCTCATAGGCTGTGATGACAGGTGGGAGCGTGGAGTCCTCTTTGATCTGGCAGACTAACTGGTCTCCTCTGGAGGAGCGGTATCAGGAGCACAGGCTTGTATCTATACTCACAACCTGGTCACACACAGAAGAAGTTGTGTCAACACTAGAAACCAGGAACCCATGCTTAAGTCTCAGCTCCATTCCTGCTACCACAGCTACTCTGGCCATGCCCAGTTGTACCAGAACTGGAGCAGCCAGGCACAGGGAGTAGCTGATGTTGACTGGCTGAGCCAGTTGCTGTCATACTGATGGTCCTGTAGTGGGTATCTACATGCAATATGGAATCTGGACACTTGGCGCCCACCCCTACATGCAGTCCACAGATTTTCAAACATCTGTGAGTGATCTTTTAATCTTTCTCTTCCTAGATCCCTGGGCTTCCCCGACCTGTTCACCAGCAGCCATGACTCCATGCACATACTTGCCGTATTTTACCCTTCCATCCAAGAGCCAAAATGGATGAAAAGGTAAGCTGTTGAAAGCTCTGTCTGCTGAGAGAATTGCTCTTTAGTGTCTTTTGCGGTCATGCTACATTAGATCTTCAGCCAGTAGCAGTTCATTTTATCTTTCACTCTATACTGAGCAACCACAGTTATAAAGTAAGCTTGGGTCGTCTCCTCTGTCAGATTGTTGTAAGGTTCGCCACTGCATGAAAGGGCTTCAAGGATGGACAGCATAGGTCTGGGCCACCTGACATTGTGGCTTGCTGTGACCTTCAGCCCTGTTAATACTGACTGTAAGTTAACCACTCCTGTCTTCCTTTGGGTTTTGGTTGGGACAAGGCAGTTGTGGATATATCGTAGTTGAGGTACTGTAGTCCAGTGTACGCACACATGTGTGCACATAGGTCTCCCTCAGTGGCTCTTCACCGTATACACTGACCCCAGTGCTTGCTGACTAGGCTAATCCAGCTAGCCATCTTGATCCTGGGATCCCCTGTTTCTGCTCCCTTCTTGCACGTGGGCCGCAGCACCCTCCTCACATCTCCATTGTGCTGGGCTTATAAATCCAGGCCTCAGGTTTGCACTGCAAGCACTTTCCCTGAGAGTTGTCTCCAAGCCCCACACCTTCTTCTTAGTAGGGGTATAGAAAATGATACTTTGCCCTTTACTTTGGAAAATGAATGACCTATCTTCTTTGGGTCACTGATTCTCAAGTCTTTGCTTAAAAAGGAAAAGATCAGACTACAAAAAAGATTTTCTAAGGTGCAGAGTTTGATTAGTTTTCCAAGATGCAGGTTAGATTCCTTTGAATAGTTTTTGTGTGAATATGACACACAGGTGTATGAACATATAGAAATCCTTTATTTTGTGCGATGAATATGATAAATAATAAATATCACAGAACACACAAAGTCCTCTTTGCTATGGCGTGTCTCTGGGTCTTCTTGTTTCTTGCAAATGCTCTGAAGTGCACATAACTTCATAAGTCCTCCAGTGCCCTAGCCTCTCTTTGTCCTTGTCTGACTAACATGACGTCATTAATATGCTGGACCGATGCAATTTGTTGTCCATTTTTATTGTACCGTGACCCTTGGAATTATGAGTTTTCATCCTTACAGGCAGGAAACATTTTGTTGTGATCCATTTTTGACTTGCGGTGCACTCTGATAAAGACACATCATCTTCAACTGGTCTTACTCTGTGGCTGAGTTTGGCATAGGCCAGTGTGATCCATTGTATCTGCCTAATTTATGTCAAGTCCAAAGTGGTATGTTCATTGAGAAGTGGTGGGGACCATTAGCTCTGCATCCTTCAGGTGTTTAAAGATGGCACCAGTCTCCACCCCTCCCGAGCTGTGTAACATTCCCCACACACATACTCTAGACAGTTTTCCATAGATGTGTCTGGAGGATCATCTCCTGAGTGTTGGATTGGCAGCTAGACCAACCAGCACACCATCTGTTCCAGTTGCGCATTCTGGACAGTGAGGCCTGCGTGAAACTGTGGGCTCAGGTGACATCTGTTACCTAACTGAGGGCCAGGGAACCACTGGTTACCTACTACATATGCGCCACTCCAGTAAGGGGATTCTACCAGCTAGAGAGCTCAGGCTGGGTGTGCGTCCAGAGAGTTCAGGCTGGGCTCTCTGGATGCACACCCAGCCAGAGCTCTCTGGACGCACACCCAGCATTTCTAAGTGTTTGCAGATTCTGCATCTTCAGTGTGTTGTTGCTGAGATAAATGACCACAAGGAATTCCAGCATCATTACTGTACTCCTTTGCTGAGGACCTGACCTCTCTTTCAATTAGCGAGTTTCTGTGTCAGAACACCATCTTAGGCAATGAGATTTATCTTACCTCGTCTTCTATCATCTAACACAACACTCCTGACATTTCACCTTTGTGTGGCTGTAATTCTCTTCAAAGTTTTAAGAGTCATTCTACCACCATGGTCAAGGCACCCCTCAAGCCCCTGCAGGATGACAGGTCATCGCTCACATCAGGCATGCTCCAGTTTTGTATTTTGTCCTCCATGACCTGTTGCCCGGCTCCCGTGGTGCAGGCACTCCTGGTCTGGCTGGTACATATTGTCCTGGTCCGTCTTATCTCTATCTACCAAGCACCCCTGGCATGTGTTACTTGTATGTGGGTGTGATTCTCTGGCAGGAGTGGGAGGTAGTGTCGATCAGTCCATGGGTGACTCGTGTTGTCCCTCAGTGCGACACTCAACAAACACAGGCTTCAGAGTCGTGAGAGCGTTAACTCTGATGTTCTGTCCTCCTCTAAGTTGCAGAGCCGCGCTCATCCACCGACGTCCCTGGCGCTGTTGTGGGAAGAGCTCTGTTCCCGATCCTGACCTGCAGCATCTCCATTGTCCTGCTGCTGCAGATGAGGAGGCTCTTGGGTGCCATGGGAAGAGACTGTCCGCCTCCCACGCTTAGCTCTCGGGCCTCACATGGCCCTTCCTCTAACACATCAGTAACCAGAGGTGAGCCACCAGATACCACAGTGCTCATAGTTGGTGCCTTCTCTGAGTTTCGGGAAGCCTCGAGTGTCACAGCCACCAGGGCTTCTCTCCCCATCACATCTTCTCCTGCACACCGGGCAGTTGTGCTTGGCCTGCCGTGGGAAGGCACTCGATTTCAGCCCTACTGATCCATACCACAGTCTGTTTCCTCCCTCTGCCCTGGTGTCATCTCTATGAGGACAAGAGTTGGAGGTACGGACTCCATGGGTTTTCTGTGCAGTGACCGAGCACCTCTGCTGACAGCGGACCACACTGAAGTCAGAGTCTCAGCCTGGTGTGCTGGGAGATGCTCTCTGGCTCCTTGCCTTGGGAAATGTAGGTGGGCCGCCTTCTCTGTTATTTTCCTCTCTCTCCCTTCCTGTCTCCTGGTGGGGCATATCCTCTTGCTTGGAACAATTGTGCCCCGAAGTCAAAGTGACAAAACCTAGCTGCCCTGGCAGGCTCACTCTTGCTGGTGTCTGAGTCTGTCACCAGTGACTTTTGCCACTATTTCTAAGAAGCAGGGTCAGGCACACCACTTCTCGGTGAAGAGCTCTGTTGCTGGTGGAGGCGAGCAGGGATGTCCAGTACTGCTGCCCTCTCCCCAGGTCTCCACTGAGATTTACAGATACATGTGCGTGCACGTGCGCACCCGCGCGCACACACACACACACAAACACACACACACACACACACACAACTTCCTCTCACTGCGTTCTTCACCCCTAAGAGGCCAGCGAGGAGCAGATGGTTCCTCTTGCTCATCTCAGGAAGCTTTGCATCCCACTACGTCAGGCTCCACCAGGCTGTGATTTCTTTACCAAACAACTGTGTGTTGTCACCTTGAACTCTTTAAAGAGCCCTGTGTCCAGCTGTCCTCATTCCTGTGGGCTGTGTCCCCAGAGTCAGCTACCCTTCCTGCTCCCTTAGGTTGTCGACTAGTCACTGGTGTTTGCCTCAGCTCCCCCTAGTGGTGAACGAGGCAAAACATGCACTGGCACAAGGGTCACAAAAGCTGCAGCTCAAATACAGCTGAACAGATACAGCTTCAGGGAGAGATGGAGAAGACTCGTTAGTCAGAGGTGTTAAACTGTTGTTTTAACCACTACAGAGCGTCCATCCAGAAACAGGGAGGCATTTTCCTATTATTATGCACAGAAATATAATTGATGAAAAACAACTGAACAATTCTCAATTGTTTTTGAATTGTGATATAAATGAAGTTGGATACTATAAAATACACTGGTCACAGCAACTGCCCATTGAGAGAAATTAGCGTATGTAACTTGGAGGTCTCTGAGGCTTAGTAACGTCTTACAAAGAGTGGGGTGAACTGTTATGGCGCAAAAGAGGCTCCTCCTACAACTAGCGTTTCATGGGGCCCAGGGCTGATGTCACATGTTCACTCTGTAATTATAAATTCTTATCTACAAGCTTAAGTCCAAGCCATTGGGGAGAGGGTGCAGACAGTGGGGCCAGGACAGTGGGGAGAGGGTGCAGACAGTGGGGCCAGGACAGTGGGGAGAGGGTGCAGACAGTGGGGCCAGGACAGTGGGGAGAGGGTGCAGACAGTGGGGCCAGGACAGTGGGGAGAGGGTGCAGACAGTGGGGCCAGGACAGTGGGGAGAGGGTGCAGACAGTGGGGCCAGGACAGTGGGGAGAGGGTGCAGACAGTGGGGCCAGGACAGTGGGGAGAGGGTGCAGACAGTGGGGCCAGGACAGTGGGGAGAGGGTGCAGACAGTGGGGCCAGGACAGTGGGGCAGAGTCACGGCTATTTGAAATTATATTTTCTGAGTTCATAGGGAGACTTCTGTCACAGGAGTGGCTGTAGTGCAGGTTGGGGGCCAAAACACACCTTCCTTCTATATTTCCTGTAGCAAACAGGGACATCTCAGCATATCCCAGCAGCATCACCGGCAGGAGCTTGCTTCACAGGAATGCCAAGACAAGGCACGTGAGAGGCCTGCCTGGCTGTTCTGTGCCCATCTGACCAGCACGTGTGGGCTCTGGCACATGAGTGTGCACCCAGGTGCTCTTTTCATCCAGAGTGTACCCCAAGGTGAAACCACGAGCTTCCGGGACAGAGGGCTAGATGGCTTCATACTTTGGATCCACTGTGACCATACATGAAACCCTGATGAACTGTTACTGCTACATGGTCCCTAAGCGCACAGTCCTGTCCTGAATCGTAGTTTGGTTGCACAGTTTGATCTTGTCTTTCAGAACTTGAAGCCCAATTCTGTGCCAATGAACTGGCATCCGATGGCCTCAGTTTCCATGGGTTTGTGTGGTAAAGATGAGATTGTCCTCTACTGCCTTAACGGGTACCTACTTCACCAGCTTCTGTACAACTCAGGCCAGAGATAGGCGGGTTTCTGTGAAAATCTCTTCTCATGTGGCTTAAGTATCTTAAAACTATCAACTTTACACAGGGGGAGCAGCAAATAGATGCAGGCTTCATGGCCTTGACTCTTTCTGTCAGTATACCATGCATTGTTCTCATGGTGGCCAGAGATAATAAAAAAGAAAAAGAAGAATTTGCACCAGGACTGAAAGCTACTTTCAGTTTTATGAATACTTTGAGGGGCTGGAGCATGGTCAGACTGAGAATGTTAGCCGGCGGCTCGAACTGTTGCCGAGGGACAGAAAGCTACTCCATCCTGGAGCAGCCTGTTGATGCCAGGCTTTCCTCTGCAGCAGCCCCGACACCCAGGGTGCCTCTGCTACATGAGTTTCTTAGAGTGGATTTGAAAAAGAACTAGTTGTCTCAGAGCAAAAACCAAATGTTGGCTTGGTTTCCAAGGGCAGGATACTCTAAGTGATGCCAGCGCCTAAGCCACTTAAAAATCAACTTAAGTGCACATAGTAAAACTGCGAACGGTTCACCTCTTGTTCCCAGTCCGGCTCCAGTTTCACCCATCTGGAGTGGAAGAGGAGACTGCGGCATCCCTGGGAAGACTGTAAGTGCAGGGGACGGGTCAGCTGCGCCCTGTTACCCAGAGCCCTCTGCTGATGGAGCCAGATGGCAGCAGACTCTCTGCACTTCACATTGGGAACTGCTGTGGGAAATCTTGTGCTGGATCCTCTGCCTGGAATAAATGTTCTGGAAAAGACATCTGCAGAAGGAAGAAGTAGGTTTGGAGCGCAGCTGTCCCTGAGTTTAAGGATGGTTTGAAGAAATGTGAGAGTTGACAATTAAATATAAAATCATAGCACAGGCACGGCCATGTTGGACAGTTGCACCTTTAAGGATGTGGTAAAGATCTGGTCATCCTGAGAAGCTGCTACAGCAGGCACCACGACACACAGACTGTGCCAGAGCGCATGTACTGACTGAGCCCTCGGCTTGTAGATCTTTACACGGCAGCTCCCCCAGCTTACAGCAAGGGGCAGCTAAGATTTGCCTTGGGAAGAGCAAACTAAGGGCTGGAAGGCTGTCCTCGTGAGCCACGCAGAGCAACACTGTGCTTCTGGGCTGCCCAGTCTGCAATTGGCCCTTCACCTCAGCGTTCGTGTTCAGAATTTCACATAGACAACTTTTCTAGCTAGAAGTACTTCCCAACTCAGGTAAAACCTGCTTGCATGTGAACACTTGATCATATAAAAGAGGTCCCTGTGCTGACCTACACCAGGAGATGGTAAATCAGTGCTCCGTATGTTTGGTTATATTAATGTTCCATGATATTTCATTTTTCCTCATTTTTTGGTTGCTTATGAAGCAACACTTCTTAGATTTCATTGCAAGTGGGAAGTTGGCATGGAAACTCTCTATCCAATTATTCCTGTATACATTTGAAAACAATTCTTTTTATTTTATTTTTTATTTTTGAAAAATGTTACAGGAGGTGATAAAAATAGGAAATTTCAGGTTTCAAATGTTTTATTGCATTCTAGTGGCATAATAACAGTTTCATTAAAAATAAGTCTACAGTACAATGTGGACATTGTGAGGCGCTTAGAGCGCTTTTGCCAGCTTTCTCTGCAGGGCCCTGTTCAAGGCCCTGTGCTGCTTTGTAGTCCATATTTCATGTCTGTTGGCTTTGTAAGGGATTCGGTTACCACTCTCTAGCATAGGCTCAGACGGGCAAAGGAGCTGCCAGTTGGACATCCATGGAGGAAGGAGGCCCAGAAAACTCCCTAGCTGAGATGTCAGGGAGTTGTACCAAGGTGCTGGAGTCAGCTGCCCCAGTGGGAAGGGTAGACACTCGCTCTGGGGACAGCTCGTCTCTGTAGTGTCCTATTTGCAAGGGAAAGTGGTGAGGGTAAAGGTGACCCTTTCTCCTCTGAGTGTGAAAAATGGCTTTCATAGATGATGAGCCTGAGAGCGTGGGAAGGGGCCTCTGGGCCAGAAGGGTTTGGTCAGCCCGTTCTCCTTTCCAGCCCCCTCACCGATGCGTCTCCAAAGGGCGCTGCTTTCTGCTGGGGCCAGCGCAGTGATGGAGTCCTTCCTGCTGCGGGGCTGAGCTCTGTGTCAGCTCGGTTTCCAGCCCATGACTCGCTAGAGCACTTTTCCTACCGCACAACAATTGGCCTCACAGAAGGAAAGCAGTTGGCCGAGTGGGAGGATGGATGGAGCTGAGGAGACAGAACTAGTCCTGTTCTCTCAGGCCCTTGGTCTCCTCTGCTGTGAAGTGGAGGCTATGGTCCTGATCATACAGGGGTCTGGGGAGTTGGGAACGTGTGATCAAGATGTCAGAGCCTCTCCTGACAAAGAACAAGAGCTGACTTTGTCAGTCCTTGTGTCACCCATATGTGACCTGGTGCTGTGATGTCTACTTCCCAGGAAGGAAAGAGCACTTCAGAGAATGTAAGAAGCGCACGTAAGCAAGGGTGCTGATCCCTGCTGTCTGCCCACGTCCAGTCCAGTCTCCTTCTCAGCGGTGGATGGTCTCAGCCTCCTTTGACCTTCCAGTGCCTTATGCGAGCATCCTTTGTCTTAATTAGGGTTTTTATTGCTGTGAAGAGACTCCATGACCACAGCAACTCTTTTAAAAGCATAAACTGGGGCCTGCCTATGGGTTTAGTCCGTTGCCACCATGGTGGGAGACATGGCAGTGTGCAGGCAGACTTGGTGCTGCAGAAGGAACTGAGAGTTGCACATCTGCGTCTGCAGCTAACAGGACGAATGAGTGACACTGGCCTGGCTTGAACATCTGAAACCTCAACGCCCACCCCCAGTGACACACTTCCCCCAACAAGGCCACACCTCCTGATATGCTACTCTCTGGTAACCAAGTACTCAACCCTATGAGCCTATGGGGGCCGTTCCTACTCAGGCCCCACACTCCACTCCCCGGCCCTCACACACTTACAGAAACCGCATCATGCAGAAATGCATCCAACTTCAAAAGTCCCCATAGTCTACACAGTCTCAACACTGCTCAAAAGTCCAACGTCTCTCCTGAGTCTCACAGCAGTCTCTTAACTGTCTCCACCTGTATAATGAGAATGACCAAGCAGATCTCACTCTGACATCCAGTGGCACAGGACATGCATCACCAGAAGGGGACATGGTGAGGAAATACTGGACCAAAGCAAGACCAAAGCCCAGCAGGGCAAACTCTAAACACGTCCCTGCTTGAGGTCAAAGCCCCTTCATATTTCTGGCTCCCTTCAGCTCTGCTGCTGGTAGCTTCTCTCTCTCTCGGGCTGTTCCACTCTCTGTTGACAGCTGTCCTGGGCATGTATCTCAGGACTCCGGCATCTCCAACATTGAGAGGCCTGCAAGCAATGCAGGCTTCTTCTTCACAGCTTCAGACAAAGGCTTCTCTGGGCTTCCACACGGGGATATTCTGGCCTCAGTGGCTTTCTGATGTCCCATAACCCCTTTGTTGTGTCCTTGACTTTGAAGTAATAATCATGTGGGTGAAGCTGCTTGCTCGGGCTAGAATATGGCCCCCTCAAATAAACTTCCACCAGCTTTCTGTTTTTGTTTTTTTAAGACATGGTTTCTCTGTGTAGCCCTGGCTGTCCTGGACTCGCTTTGTAGACCAGACTGGCCTTGAATTTACAGAGACCCACCAGCCTCTGTGTTCCTAGAACTGGGATTAAAGACGTGCACCACCAAGCTTTTCTTTAATTCCTTTTCACACGTGGGAGCTTAGCTGGGTGGGATCTTGCCCAGGGATTACCACTCTGTTTATTCCATTCCAGATCTGGCTGTTCTTTATACTTTCCCCCAGTGCTCTGTTCCCCCTCCCTCTGTACATTTTGGACTTTTCCTTGCCCAGTTTGCTCTTTTTTCATTCTAGAGCTCTGTAAGTGTCCACTAATAAGCCAGCAACAGCTAACACTAGAGTTACTCCGGAACTCTTCCATTAGCCCCAGGCAGATTTTTTTTTTTTTTTTTTTTTTGACAAGGGCAGAAAGCAGCCACATTCTTCCCCAAAATATCACAAGAACAGTCTCTAGGCCACATACTGATATTCCTCTCTTCTGAGACCTCTTGAGCCAGGCCCCCACAGTGCAAGTGACCCTCAGCACCACTGTCTTCCATGTTCCTACTAGGACGGCCCCATAAGCCCCACTTAAAGCATTCCACTCTTTTCCTAATCCAAAGTCCCAAAGTCCACATTCCTCCAAACAAAAGCCTGGCCAGGCCCATCACAGTCATACCCCAGACCCTGCAACCAACTTCTGTCTTAGTTGGGGTTTCATTGCTACGAAGAGACACCATGACCAAGGAAACTCTTATCAAAGAAAACATTTACTTGGGGTTGGCTTACAGTTTCACAGGTTTAATCTTTTATCATCATGGTGGGAAGTATGGTGGCATGCATGGTGTGAGAGATAAAGCCAAGGGTTTTACATCCAGATCGACAGGCAACAGGAAGAGAGAGACACTGGCCCTGGGTCGAGATTTGAAACCCCAAAGTTCACCCCCAGTGACACACTTCCTCCACTCTGTGCTGATCAAGCATTCAAATCTATGAGCCCTTGGTGGCCATTCCTACTCAAACGACCACGCCTTAAGGCCTTCGTCCTTCCCAGGGATGGTTGAGCAGAATGCTGGGAGAGTTCGATAGCCCTGTAAGGGACTGAAGTCCTCTTAGTTAATCTTACTTTATTCTTTGTAGTAATGAGAGTGACCCCAGCACACACATCTTAGGCAAGTGCTCCAAGCACTGAGCTCTGTCCCTAGGCCTCTCTCTCCTTTTGATTTTTGGGACAGTCTTTTTAAGTTGCCTTTGCTTTCCTTGAACTCTTCTGCACACCTGACAGGACCTGAACCTATGATTTCCCTGCCTCAGCCTCTTAAGTAGCTGAGGGGACATCCTGCACAGGTCAGGTGCTGTCCCTGAAAACTGGACAGAGAACAACCATGTTAGTAACGGCTCCAGTTGGGGGTCTCCAGAAAAACGCAGCCAACAGGAGGCCAGCCTGTGTTTTTATGCCTGTGAAGGAGGATTGAATGGGGCACCGGCTCATGCTATAGGGAAGGAGATGTCCTCTGCCCACCATGTGCAACCTGAGCAACAATGAAAGCTGTGTGACCTGTGCCACTTCTGAAAGCTTGACGGCAACAGAGCCATCAGAAGGTGTGAATTCAGGTCCAAGTCTGGAGGAAGATGAGATGCCTCACCCCAAAGTTAGAAGGGAACAAGATGGGCTGTTTGCTATTCCCCTGCCTCTGCTGTCTCCAGATTCTCCAACAATCAAATGGTGCCCATACACATGGACTAGGGCCACTTGCATCACTGAGCCCTCATATCCAAGCATGAGCGTACTCCAGAAAGACCTCAGCCACACCCAGGAAGTGCAGTCTGGGCAGCCTGTAACCTGTCATGATAACACTGTGCAGAATCGATGGCCACAGCTATTTTTTGTGATTTTGTAATCTGACTGTGAGCCACATTCATGCAGAGCAGAAGTCAGGAGTGAAAGGGCTTGTGAGAGGAGAAGAACTGGTGCTCCCAGGCCAGCTTGATCCATCTTCCCCTGGAGATGTGAAGCGGGACCGCCAGTGCTGCCTCTCTGCTCCTTTCTTGCCGTGTCCACGCTCAGTGTTGCTCACTGTGTGTCAAGAGCCGTGCTAACCTTCAAAACGCAGAGGCCACTGAAAGCTGGCCACAGCTGTCCTACATAGCTTGTTCCTTGAGTCTTCTCCTGAACTGCCCCATTTCTGCTGTGCATAGATCTCACTGCTCACACCCAGCCATCCAGAACACTCCGCAAGATAGCACGTGTATTCCCGACACTCAGAGGGGCAGTTCACAAGACAAACAGAATGGCCATTCCTTTGTTAAAACTACAGTGCTATCAGTATCTCTGGAGTCTTTTAACTTTTCTCCAAATGGAGTTTTTTTTTCTCTCTCAAATCATTTGAGAAACATTAAAATTTAAAACTACAGTAGAAGCCCAGTTCATGCTCAAAAATTTAATAATATACAAGGCAAGCAGTTATGAAAGGAAAGGTGTGCCTGTGGCCCCAGCTCCATATAAAAAGACTGCGAAGCAATAAGCTCTGAACATTAGTGAGGATGGAGGCTGTCCAGCTCCTAATAAAATCTCCCTCCCCTCACGTTGTTTCTTTCCTAGGGCACACAAAAACAAGCACAGTACTATGTTTTGCCCATAGATGCCAAAACTTGTGTTGTTCCTTTCAACACATCACTTTCCTTTGTTGTGTTTGGGAACAAATGTCCAGCTCTATTGGGTGGTGGGGAGGTGATGGGGTTAGGGGGTAGAGAAAGCAACTGGATGTGAAAAAAATGGCTTCACAGGTCTTGCAGTAATTTCATGAAACTCTCAGATTAACCCATCGAGTGCATGAACATGGCCTGTGTTTTATCTTTTCCTGGACAGTTCTACTCTCAATTAGCATGTGGGCAGTAAAGGGCCTGCCCTTCCCATGAGAATGCCAATAGGATTTTAGAGATGGGAGCTCACTTGGGGGAAACCCCAAGGAACACTGCCAGAGCCCAGCCATAGTAAGTTGGTGTTATGGAGGCTAGAGAGATGATGGTTCAGTGGTTAAGATCACTGTCTGCTCTTCCAAAGGACCCGAGTTCAATTCCCAGCCACCACATGGCAGCTCACAACTGTCTGTAATTCCAGTACCAATGGCTCTGACACCCTCATGCTGAAATAAAATAAGTCGGTGTTATACATAGAGTATCAGAAACCTCCAGAAGGCGGAGCCCAGCAAGCTTAAGGTAGATTGTGTACCCTTCTCCCATCTCTGCCAGGACTCCTCACTGGCCCAGCTTCAGAGTAATTAGAGAGTGAAGGACTCTCCACAAGTGCAGCTTACTTTAGCAGAAACTGGGTGAAGGTTAGGGGTGAGCAAGGAAGGGCAGATGGCCTGCCTGGAACCACAGGATGAGCTGCAAAGGGCAAGGCAAGGTGCAGCTGTTGAGTGATTTGAGCTGTGAGGTGTATTGGGATTACACTCTTACAGAAGCTCATGGCCGTGATTTTCCCTCCTTGAATCGTGATTTAAAATGCTCTAGAGCTGAAAACTATTGTTTTCACACATGTGTGTGCGAGTGTGCATGTGCATGCTTGTGTGTGTGCATGCATGAGAGAGAGAGAGAGAGAGAGAGAGAGAGTGTGTGTGTGTGTGTGTGTGTGTGTGTATGTTGAGGCAAAGGGTATGGAAAGGAGAGGGGGAGACATGGAAAGCCATCAAGCGCTCCAGTCTGAGCCTCTACATAATATACTGGGAATTTGGCTGTGGTCCGGGTGAAGAACTGGGCTGGTGGGTCCTCACACATGGTGCCACTTACCCTAGAGATTGCTGTGGGGATGGTTGTCTTGTTTGGTCTAGGCCTTTGGGGAGAGACTCTAGAGGGTGGACTGAAGGAAACGGCTGTGGTTCCTCACAGTGAGGTAGTGAAGTCTGGAGTCTGAGGCTTGCAACTAACAAGATTTTGATTGCTGGAGATAGGTGTGGTCTTCACTGACTGTGTCCTGGGGGGAGGTCCCATCTTGTAGCATAGTTGTCTGCATGAAATATGAGATAAATTTCTACCCAGAAACCTCTTAGGAAAGTGTCTGACACATAAGCATTTATGTAACACAAATTAATGCAGCATCATTCAAGGAATATCTTTATCTGTCTGTCTGTCTGTCTGTCTGTCTGTCTGTCTATCTATCTATCTATCTATCTATCTACTGTTTTTTTGAGACAGGGTCTCTGCCTACATAGCCCTGGTTGTCCTGAAACTCTGTATGTAGATGGGCTTGGCCTGGAAAACTGAATGCCGGGATTAATGGTGTGTGTGGACCAGCACACCCAGTTAAGGGATAACTGAGTTATGCTGAATCATTGCTTCAAGGGCTGGATGGCAGCTCAGTGGGTGACATGTTTGTGTGCTGATGTGAGGATCTGAGTGTGGATCCTCAGAACCCACTGAAGCCAGACACGTTAACATACACCTGCAGTACCAGAGCCTTGTAGTGAGATGGGGGCAGACAGAGGCTCCACAGAACCCTGGCCAGCTGGACTGGGGAATGTGGTGGTGACGGTTCTCTTCTCAAACAAGGTGAAAGTGAAGACCTAGGCCTCAGCTTGACACACACACACACACCCACACACACACACACACACACACACACACACTCTCTCTCTCGCCTGTGCAGAACTTCTTAGGCCAGAGACTCACTAAGATCTTTGTAGATTATAGCTTTTATTCACACTGAAAACTTCCGGTATGTACCCGTCTACCTTGGCAGTTGTAAGCTGTCTATGCACGTGGAAGCTTCTCCCTGGGCTCCTGGGACTGCGGACAGAAGGGCGTGTCCATGAAGGGCCTCACACTCTGAGCTGCTCCTGCTGGAACAAGACTGAACACAACTGATGCCCTGTTAAAGGAACCATTTTGACTCTAGATCTCAACCCTTAGGCCCCAACGCCAGTCAAGATGGGGGCAAAGACCTAATCCATCCAAGATTTAGTCTGTAGTTCCAGGATCCAGGAAACTTCCTAAATGTACACTAACCTTTGTTGGGGGTTGGTCTGATGCTAACTATTGGCTCCCAAGATCCAGTTGCTGCCCACGGTCACCTGTCTTTGCTGTGTAAACCTTTAAAAAAGGCTTCCACCTGGGCAGGCAGAAGGAAGGGATGGAGTGAAAGTTCTCTGGGCTTCTGGGACAGAGAGGATCTTGGGTAGGAGACAAGGACTGGAGAAGGAAGAAGGAGCAGGTTGTCATGGGACAGGAAACAGCCACATGGGACAGGATGAACTCTGAAGTTTAAAATGGAAAGAAGTGGCCCAGATGAGCAACATTATGGATGGTAAATAGCCCAGATAGACATGATTAAAACAGATGGCGTGGGGGATGGAGGCTGGGAGATATTGGGAGCTAGTTTAGGGGGTTAATATCTGCCTAGCCACAGGGAAAATAAGTCCTATTCTAAAATACAACAGGTATCTGTGTCTTTTATTGACTGATAGAGGGTTAAATAATATTGTGGAAATAATTATAGGCTAATTTTGTAATGAGCATTATTAAATATTACTTACCTACTTCAACAAACCTTGCTTTTTGGCTTCTGTGGTTTGCGACTCACTAACTGCTCTTGTTAACTGAAGTTTATCAACCAGAATGTGGTTTTGTGCATGAAAGACAACGAAAGCAGAGTCTCAGGGCCTTGTGGCTTGGGCATGTTAGCCATGCAGACACCAGCAATACAGACTTCACTTGGCTTTAAGGGAGTGTGGTGGAATTACCATGCAACAGTCCTTCCAGGAGCATACATGGCCCGACACTCCTGCACTGGGGACAGAAACAGGCCTGGCCTGTTTAACCTATATGGAAGCTATGCCTGGCTCCTGGTGGCTGGGCTTGGGGGGTAAGTGAGGGTAGTCTTCAGCAGGATGCAGTGGAAGTTGAGAGTTGGCCCAAATATAGAAGCTTCATGGAGGCTTAAAAGTCATTTTTATAATTTTGAGGGGGCAGAGGTCACTCTGACAAGGGCTAGTCTCCTGACTTTATTTAAACATACAGAAAGTCTCCATGGTGCCCTGACAGACAACTATGGTTCTCCCCAACACTTGCTTTTTAAAAAATGTTTATTTACCTTATGCCTATGAGTATTTTGCTCACACCGTGTGCGTGCCTGGTGCCCTTGGACACCAGAGGAGAACACTGGACCCATGGTTGTGAGCTGTTGTGTGGGTGCTGTGAGCTGCTGTGAGGGTGCTGGAAACCAAGCCTCAGTTCTCTGCAACAGCTGTAAGTGCTCTTAACTACTGAGCATGGGTCTAGCCTCCCACGCCTGGGTTTGGCATGGCGTTAATCCAGGGTCAAATGTTACAAACATTGTACTTCATAGGTCTGGACCTCAAGGTTCAGATCTCATATCCTTGGTTGTATTAACTGATTGCAGGAGAGAAAACTGGGAAAGACAAACAAAGGAAAGAAAACCAGCAAGATTTTCTCATCTTCTTGTCCCAGACCTCAGGAGGGGAGGCGCCAGCTTTCCCTTCCCAGGTTTGTCACTCTAGGTTCTCTCACTTGGTCACTTGCTGAGAGTCCTGTTCTTACCAGGTCTCAGTAAGACAAGAGGAGTACAGGGAGGGACAGATGTTAGTGAAACCGAGTGTGGTGCCGACGGGGCTGTTTGCAGGATCAGGCCCAGGGCCCAGCGAGTGAGCAGCAGGAGGAATCTTCATCAGCAGAGTCTGGCCAGGAGTTTGGCTAGAGAAAGAGAGAGGACAAGAGCAGAGAGCTCCAGGAAGGCAAGTCATGTTTAAAGGTTCCACTTTCACTTAGGACCCAGGAAGGCTGAGTGAGCAGAACCCTCATAGCCAAAACCTACACTGTTCCGACATCAAAACAGGTATCTCAGGAGCGTGGGAAGTGATTCCGACGACAAGAGCACAGCACCATAAGCCTCGTCTTAAAAACATCTATGGAATTCTAACCTTGTACATCAGAAGACTGTTTACTTAGCCAGTGCCACCCTGGCACTCACCAAGCTTTGCGTCGCAAGCATCCTGTGTGTTTTTACTTCATATTATAGTGGCTTTCTGATAAGTAAAGCCATTTGTATATTTTTAATAAAATAGTAAAGAAAAATGAAATTTAAAATGTCAGTTTAAAAAAAACCCTGAAAAATGTTGCTTGTTGTAGTTTCAAGTCGGCTGTCTAATTTAACAGAACTCTATGGAGAATAAAGTTATTAATAAGACAATAACAGACAAATTACAGATTTTCCTTTGTGGTGCTCAGATGACCTAGTTTATTCCCAGGGAGAAGAGCCTGTATGCAGAAAATAAGCCATGTTGCATTTCAGTTTCATTGGTAAATACTATTTTAAGAAGGTAATTAGTAGATAAATGCAAAGTTGGAGTATTTTTTTTAAATGTGGCATTTCCCCAGAATATTTATGAACTCTGCGTACTTAAAATATGTGCTACAAGGAAGTGATAAATTATCATGTTATTCTAATGTAATAACATACAATTCTATAATTGGCAAACAAATGAGTCACTGAGATGGCTGTATAACCGGGCTACTTCCTAATGCACAGTCACTAAGATGGCTGTATAACCGGGCTGCTTCCTAATGCACAGTCACTAAGATGGCTGTATAACCGGGCTGCTTCCTAATGCACAGTCACTGAGATGGCTGTATAACCGGGCTGCTTCCTAATGCACAGTCACTGAGATGGCTGTATAACCGGCTGCTTCCTAATGCACAGTCACTGAGATGGCTGTATAACCGGGCAATTCCTAATGCACAGTCACTAACATGGCTGTATAACCGGGCTGCTTCCTAATGTACAGTCACTAACATGGCTGTATAACCGGGCTACTTCCTAATGTACAGTCACTAACATGGCTGTATAACCGGGCTACTTCCTAATGCACAGTCACTGAGATGGCTGTATAACCGGGCTGCTTCCTAATGTACAGTCACTAACATGGCTGTATAACCGGGCTACTTCCTAATGCACAGTCACTGAGATGGCTGTATAACCGGGCTGCTTCCTAATGCACAGTCACTAACATGGCTGTATAACCGGGCTGCTTCCTAATGCAGAGTCTGCTCCAGCCCATGCATTTTTATGAGAGTCAGTCATCAGAAGAGATTCAGAGCTTGCATTTTTTTTTTTTTTTTTTTTTTGGTCACTTCCCAGGGCTTCATCCTTAACACCTACGAGTTCATGTGAACACACATGATTTACCCAGTTGCACCAGCCACACACCCGGGAGCACCTGTCTTTGCATTGCTAGGTCTCCTTGGACCTGAATGTGGGCTGGGTCTTGTTTCTCCACTGTGCTCCTCCCTAGCATGTGCACACACCCGCCCCTTCTCCCTGTGAGCTCTGACTACAGGCAAAGGACTGTCTCTGAATCTGTGTTCAAGTTGCTGTTTTCTGGCACTGATATTAATCGTTTTTATATGATGTCAGTTAGTATTTGTTGAAGCAAATGGCCCAAGCTCACTGGCTTCCTCTGATAGTCATGCACCTTGGCACCGGCCCTGTCACTTGTGTTTGCACTGACCCCAATCTTAACCTTGCACTCTTTTAAAACAGAACATAGTAACTGTTGTTTTGTCCAGCTCATGGGGGACAAACGAAGCATCCAAAGGGTCTCACATGTTTGTATCTCTTTGAGAAAAGACACCAGCTCAAGTCAATCTGAGATTTTGCTGCATATCTAGGCCCTGTAGTTGGGCAACTTGAGGCCTTACAGCCCTGATCCTAACCTTGTATCCCTGTTGTACCTAGATTGGCTCCTGAGAAAAGTCTCGTGTCCCAGTGATGGTGAAGTGGAGGGTAGCATTATTCAGGAATGCTGTGGGAAGCTGAGGGGAGGGTACCTGGAGAGAGAGAGAGAGAGAGAGAGAGAGAGAGAGAGAGAGAGAGAGAGAGAGAGAGAGAGAGAGAGAGAAAAGGGAAGAGGAGAGGAGAGAGGAGGGAGGCAGACAGAGAGACAGAAAGCTATACAGAGAGACAGAGAGATATACAGAGACACAGAGAGACAGATAGAGACATAGACAGAGAATAACAGAGCGACAGACAGAAAGACAGACAGAGAGAGAACTGATGTGCAGTGGCAGAGTGGCACTCTGGTTGCCTCAGACTCTATTGTTTTCTTTGCTGCCATATGCGGTAGCAACTCTATATGTGCTCGTCAGAAAAGGAAAGGGGTGGCATCAGAGGCTGAGATGTCTGTGACAATCACACAGATGAGGAATGCCAGAGCCAGGAATGGATTTATGTGCTAACACCTCTACCAAATCTACCAAGCTGATCCTAACCTGCTGGCCCTGAGCTGTTTGTCATCTACATGGAGAGCGGAGAGCAGCAGTGGAGATGCGCCCCAGGTGTTAGGACATCTGATGAACATCAATTCACCCTCTCGTTCATTCATTTGTTCATTCACTCACTCACTTTAGGTGCCTGCGTGTTAGTAATCCTAACCTCCATGACCTCACAACAGAGTCTTTACAGAGGTGACCAGTGCAAAATGAACTTATCAGCATACGCTCTACTCCAGTACTACTAGTATCCTCACAGAAACGAGGACGAATTAAAACTACTCCTTGAGAAGATGGCTTACTTACAAGCTAAGAGTGTGGCTATGACCAACCCTTTCCCTCACAGCCCCGAGGAAGCATTAACCCTGCCAGCGCCACAAGGAAGCCGAAGCCCTCGAGTGTGTGCTACTGTTTGCACAGCCCTAGAAAACAGACACAGCATGGCAGATGTGCACTCTAGAATGACAGAGCCCTCTTTGCCACCGTGAGCATATCCTTCAGTGTCTCTGGGTGTGAGTTTCCCCATCTGTAAGGTGTGTACCCTCTACACCGGTTTACACTGAGATGGTTCACAGTAGGTGGCACATGAAGACAGTGCTAGGCACAGAACTGGCACCTGCACACCAGCAGATCCTGCACACAGTAGGTGGCACATGAAGACAGTGCTAGGCACAGAACTGCCACCTGCACACCAGCAGATTCTGCACACAGTAGGTGGCACATGAAGACAGTGCTAGGCAAAGAACCCCCACCTGCACACCAGCAGATCCTGTACACTTGCTCAAGGACTCACTGCTAGGGTTTGAGTGTGGGCCCATCTCAGTCAGAAGCTTCAGTGTGGCGCTTTGGGACATGCTGTGGGATCTCTGGGACGTGAAGTCAGTGTTACTGGGATGCTTACCATGAGGACTCCTTGGCGTTTGGGGGAGATGACCATTACCTGCGCCTGAAATGGGCCCCATTCTCCCTTCTCTTCCCTAGAGTCTGTGCCTTCTCTCACCCTTTGTAAGGATGCTTCTCGTTGACTTGGGACTTAGCCAGGTATTCCAGTTCCAGAATCTTCTTATCTCAAGGGGTGTGATTACTTCTGCTAAGACCGTTCTTCTACCTAAGGGCTTGGTTCATAGGTTCAAGAGAGCAGGCATCTCGTTTGGAGGCCCAGCACTCAACCAGTTCCACCAGCTGTGTCCTACGTAGTACTCAACTTGGTCTGCATGCAGTCTCCAGTGAGCTGCGTTCTGATGGTCACCCCAGGGTGCTGGCAGAGCTTGGGTGACATTATTAATATATGGCCTTCGAGCCCTAGCCTGCCCTTCACCCTTGCATCATTTCAAACCTTCTACTGAGAAAGGTTTCACTTCAGGCTGTAAGCACTGCAACACAAGGTTTACATATGAGCATGGAGAAAAGTGCTAAGCTCCTGACTTCTTTCACAAAATACCAGCTGCAGGAGAAACAGGCTCTGCTTTGAAATGACGGCTTTATATGCTTGCATTATGCCTGTCTTCACAATGAGGATGCTCACTTCTAATATTTAACTTACAGCTGGTAAGGGAGAATAGCTTTGAACTATTTTCAAGGATTGTGCCAAATACTTAAGAATTCAAAGGCAGAGAAGATTGCTGTTGTCCTTAGCAGATTTGTTCTTCTTGCATTATTGTCTAGTTTCATCACACTTGAACACAAATTTTTGAAAAGACTAAGTTGTGTGTGTGTGTATGTGTGTCTGGGGTCACGTTTGTTTGTGTTTCTGTTTGTGGGGTGTCTGTGTGTTGTGTTTTTGTGTGTATGATATCTGTTGTGTATGTATGTGTGCTTGTGTATTTGTGTGTGGGTGGTTGTGTGTTGTATGTGTGTGGGTGGTTGTGTGTTGTATGTGTGTGGGTGGTTGTGTGTTGTATGTGTGTGGGTGGTTGTATGTTGTATGTGTGTGGGGTTATTTATGATGTGCATATGTTTATGTGTAGGTTGTGTGTTGTTTGTGTGTGTGTTTACTTGTTTTCTGGAAAACTGTCCTTTCCCACTGTTTATATAAAAAACCCAAAGCAGAACCATTGTGTGATCTTCAGTTTGACCCTCTTCACTGTCCATCTTGCATGCAGATATGAACTAAGCAGAATGTCAAGTCTTAACACTCCTTACCTCAGGGAATTCTGAAAAGCAAAAAGACAAAAGAAAATCTCTAGAGCATTGAACATACTTCTTCGATATGTCAGCCTTGTGGCTTGGACAAGCAGGTTCAGCTCCTCACGGCTCTGTCTATAGTCATGGTCATAGTCACTTCATGGGCTCCTTGTGAGAGCTCTGTATGACGCGGGTCACCTCATGGGCTCCTCGTGAGACCTCTGTATGACGCAGGGTCATCTCATGGGCTCCTCGTGAGAGAGAGTCTGTCTGTAGTCATAGTCATCTCATGGCCTCCTTGTGAGAGCTCTGCAGTCATGATGCGTGGTCAGCTCCCATGATGCTGGGATGCCCAGAGCTACCCTTCTCCTCTGTCCTCTCTCTTTCTCTAAAGGCTCCTCTGTTTTGTCCTTTAATTGAGATTTTTTTTATTTTGTTTGTTCTTGGCAAACAAACTCTCCAAAGCTGTTTCAAATGCTAGGACAATCCTTGTTGTTTGGCTTTCAGCTTTTGTGATATTTTTTAACAGTCAGCCCCTTTTCTTTGGATTCTGCCTTCTCAGTTTTCTGCACTGCCATCTTTTTGGTTTACTAACTCTAAAATGTGTTTTTGAGGATAAGTCTCTACATAAACAACAGGCAGTTGGAGTCACTGGGAATCTATTTCACAGGAGGTGGGAGAAGCCACAGGGAGGATTCCAAGGACCAGTGTTGGCTTTTTAACTTTCTGAGCCCCACCCTTCTCTATCAGATTATGTGGGCCCTGGATCAGCCTGAATTTACTCTGTAGCACTGAGTTTAGCTCACCTTCACTCCACTGGGGGCTGGGGGAGTGGGAAGCTGGGGGCGGAGCTCTGAGGACCATGCTCCTCCTGGGCCACAGTGGGGTGGGCGCTCCAGGCTGGCAGGAGGCACCAAGATGAGAAAGCTGTCCCGGCCTCCAGCAGGCTGAAGTGAATTCCAGGCTTGCTCACTGACCTGAAGATGGGGAAGGCTGCTCACATGCACCTGCTATCTGTGCGCTCTGTCCTTGAAGTAAGGATGACATAATAGAGGTACTCCCCAGAAATATTCGGGTGCCACACTGCTCCCAGGGACACTGTGACAGAGCACTGCACGCCAGGTGGCTTACAAGATGCATTTATTCTTTCTCAGTTCTGAGGCAAGATAACCCAGATCACAATGCTAGCAGGCCAAGCCCCAGCTTCTCCTGGATCGAGTGTCTTTGGAAGGCCTTAGCTTCCAACCGTGTTACTCCAGTCTGGCAGGCTCCATCTCTGTGGCAGTGTGGTGTCGTCTTCAAATGGAGGGCTTCTCTGTGTGACTGTGTCTCAGCCTGGTGTCTTCCATGTGCCTGCAATGTCACGTGGCGTTTTCCCTGTGTGCGCTGGCATTTTCATATCATCTCTTCCCTTTGTTTCTGCATCTTCACACGGTGCTTTCCAAACTGTCTGTCTACCTGTGGAGTACCCCACACTGTGTCTCTCTTCACACGATGTCTTCCCTCTGAGTGTTCCTGCCTCTCCTCGTCTCTTGATGACAGTGGTCCCGTGGGGGTGAGGCCCACCCTGTTCCAGTGCACCTTCATCTCAGCTCGCCTCTTAGTTAGATCTGCTCTCTTTCTCAGGTACTAGGGCAAGGTCTTCAACATGTCTTCTGGGGGGACACAATTCAGCTAGTAACACACACACACACACACACACACACACACACACACACAGAACTGAGTATTCTTGCTTGCAGGGTGACAGCCTGGAAGGCCCATGGGAGTGAGACTAGAGGTTGTTGCAGCCTTGGACATGAGCTGCAGCTCTGAGAAGGGCAGGGACTGTGCTCTCAGCTCTGTGGTGTTTGTGTTCATCTTCCTGGTATGTAAGGGAGGGGCCGGGTCTCTTCCACTTACATATGGCATTATGAGGGCCAGTCCACATCACCTTGTGTCACATCCTGGGTCTGAGCTACCTGGGCCACTTGTCTCTTGTGAGGCTGACGTCTTGAGCCCTTGGTCTCTGCAGGTCTTTTAGCTATTGATGTTCTTGGTCTCATGTGACACCCCAAGATGCTTTCTGACACGTCCCCTGTGATTCCCTGTGCCCCCCCCCCCCCCCCGTGTAGCACTCCACAGTACACTGAAAGATGCACAATTCACTCAGCCTCCTGCCTGAGTCTCCTGTCATTTATTTTGCAGAACCCTTGTTGTAGGAAGTGGTGTCCCTTTTCTTTCCACTCTCTCTTAGTTGCTTAGTAAAGTCCCAATGGATTTAAGTCAGACCCAGTGAATCTACACGTGTATAAGTGGACCCGCCATGGCAAGGCAGAAGAACCACTGTCATTGACATCGCACGGCAGTGTGATCTGAGGACTACTGAAGGAACCACCTATGGAGTATTATGGCCTTCGTGCCACCGGGTCTCTTCTGCGTCTTCATTTTTAGTCTCTTGGCTGGAAGAGGATCTTAGAAAACTAGGTGAAGAAGGTTTGGGAAGGAACAACTCAGAAAGTATCTTAAATGAAGGTGCTGTCACCACATAGGCATCTTGTCAAATGGGAGTGTCCTGTCAGTGCCATGCCACCTGTGTGCTCCAATGCTTTATGCACCCGACTCTTTGGGGGATCCCCACATGCTGTGCCATCACTGTGATCACTTCTGCTCCTTGAAGGTGAGGTTTCTAGTCAAGATCCACACGGATCATTGAACATCTACAGGGAAAACCCAGCAGCACAGGGTGATTTCAGACAGATGCTGTGTCTGCACTTCTTCCAGCCTTCCTCACCCACCATCTTTTCTTGAAAGCTACTTGAGATAGCTAGAAATCGAGATGCTCAGAGCAGGTTTCACATCTTCCAAGCAGAATGAGACAGTGTCTTTCTTTTACTCTTCTTTAAGTAACTGGAGGATTCACCAACAACTGGAGCACAGAATAGAATTTGTTTCTTTATATAAATAAAATTCTCTTCCTACAAGCCTCCTCTGCTCTAGAGATGCTGCTAGGGCACTCTGCCATTGCTTTCTTTCTTAATCCTGATACTTTATTACTCATGTCTGTTTGCTACAACAAACTGAATCCACAATACTATCCAATTTCCTCCATCTCTTTTTGCTAACTTCCTTCATGAGAAAGCTGGCTACTTTAGCTTCTTAGTATGTGCAGCAAATCTAGGTGGTTTGCAAATTAGAATTTTGTATGAAAGCATTTGTAGTTATTTTCCTTTTAAACTGCTGCATTTTTAGGTAGTTCAAAACACTCTATTTCTTCAACAAATATGCAAACTAAAATTGGATTTACTTTTATTCTAATGCTTTGCTTGCTTCTAAATCAGTGGTTTAAAAATGCTGTTCTTATAGACATAGGCATAATCTCTCTCTTCTGTTTTATTCCCACATGGTCACAACCTTTGCTGTACTGTGGCAGGGTTAATTAAGACCTCAGCTCTCAGCCTAAGCCACATTGCTCAGACCACGGGTTACAGAGGCCACCTTTAAGCTGCTCTTTTCCTTCACGGCCATTTACTCTGTACGAAAAAAGTGAGCCACTACATTTAATATCTCCAGAGTAACGATCAGGTTTTACTTATTTTTTCCATGTGGTGTCAGCATGCAGAACAGTGGGTTTCCTTTTGACATTTTCAGACTTCATCGTCCCTCACTGGTGTTTGCTCCCCTCCCAGACTTCCCTCCCCATCTCTTACTTTCCTTTCCTCCCCCCAAACAGTCCCCATCTACCCTCGCACCCGCACCAGGTTTCCAAACTGTGACTTCTATCGAAAGCCGATATATAAAATTTTATGTCTTAATCTCTCTCAGACGTGAGCATTGTGGCTGTCAACAAGGTAAAGGGGACATGGGTTCTGACAGTAGCTAAACTAAACATGGCATGCCCACGGCCTGGTCCTTGAGCAGCGGTGTGGGATGGTGGCTGTGCTTCTTGCCTCTGTTCTCCTACTGGGAGAGTAGATGCTCTTCGGAGGCGGGTCTCATTTCTAATTCTGAGGTCCACAGCCACCAGCTGGCTGAGATGGAGCTGTGTACTTGTTATCAGTGTTTTCTTCGGAGGTTTTACCTGCCCACAGCACCCCAGCAGGAAGCTAAGGTTGTGCCCTCAACCCCAGGCTACAAGGACCCCTCACCTGCTCTGTGAGCCTCAGTGGAGATTCCCTTGTGTGACACCTTGAAGGTTTTAGATCACCTGCTGGTAGAGGCCACCCTGGATCATCTGCTCCAGTCTTAGAATTAGAGCCTTCCTGAGCTGCACTGGAGGGGTGAGACAGGAAGAGGCGGGGAAAACTCAGGGGTGAGACAGGAAGAGGCGGGGAGAACTCAGGTGTGAGACAGGAAGAGGTGGGGAGAATTTGGGTGTGAGACAGGAAGAGGCGGGAGAACTCAGGGCTGAGAGGGGACCTGCTTGTTAGCGTTGTCTTTGGAGATAGGAATGTCCACAAGCAGGAAGACACAAACAGCTTTCAGAAATGGCAGAGGGGAGAAGGAGGCCGACTTCACTAGGGCCTCCATTGAGGAGCACACAGTTACAGGCACTGGAGAGAGACTGGGCTGCATGTGAGCCCCAGGACCACCTGGCATAAGAGTAGGCCGTCACTGCGAAGCTGTTCAGTAGCCAGGAAGTAGCTCCACACCTGTGCACGTGTGAGCAACCCCAGGCCATTAGAAAAAGGCGTGAAAGTCAGAGGGGGAAGGACGACTCTGCTCAAAATAGATTATACACATGCATGAAATTGTCAGAGAAATAGCACACATTTATTAATAAAACGAGAGCCAATGAACCCAATGTGGGCAGAGTCTTAACAAGGGCTGGTGCCCTGCATGGCCATTTCCAGCCAGCAGCTCCCAGTCACTCCCCTGTGTTGTCTGAGACGGTGTTTCTGTGAGGACTGCTAGTGCAGGGCACACACTTTCTGTGTAGGCCCCTGTCATTTGTGAGGCTCAGTGCCAAACAAAACTGTGGGGCCTCTGTTCAAAACAGAGAGGAAAGTTTAAGGTAGAAACATGTTTTTTTTTCTGTCATCCTTCTCAACTTACACACACACACACACACACACACACACACACAGACACACACACAATTTCTTCTTTGATATATTTTTAGCAGAGTCTCTCTATGCAGAGAAAAGAAGGAGGAGGAGGAGAAGGAGGAAGAAGGAGAAGAGGGGAGAGAATGGGAGAGGAGGGGAGAGAGGAGAGAGAGGTTTCTTTTTGTTTTATGTGTGTGGATATTTTGCCAGCATATATGTTTGTGTACTATCTGTATGCGTTACCAATGGATGTCAGAGAAGGGTGCTGGGTCTTCTGGAACTGGTTAGTGCTATGTGGGTCCTGGCAGTGGAACCAGGATCTTCTGGAAGACTGCAGTGGTTTCCATAGGAATCTCTTACATTCAACTATGTGCTCTTTAGAGAGCGGGGCTACTTGAGAGAAGTTAGGAGGCGTGGCCTTGTTGTGGTGGGCGTGTCATTGGGAGTATGTGGTGGGGTTTCAAAGGCTCAAGCCAGGCCCAGTGTCTCTTGTGTGCTGCTGCCTGTGAATCTGGATGCAGAGTTCTCAAGCTCCTTCTCCAGCACCATGTGTGCCGTGTCTGCCCGTGAGCCGCCATGCTTCCCGCCGTCATGATAATGGACTGAGCCTCTGGACCTGTGAGCCAGCCCAGTTAAATGCTTCCTTTTATAAGAGTTGTGGAGTCTCCTCACAGCAACAGAACATTAAGGCAAAGAGCAACCAGTGCTTTCAACTACTGAGCCATCTCTCCAGCTCTGTTGTGATATTTTTAATTTGCAATTTAATTACCTTTAAAGTGATGACAGATTTCAGTGAAACTATAGGATCACTTTACATGTACATAGAATCATCAAAATTACTCAATATGTGTTTCCTAGCTTGTCTGTGTGTGCATGCCGTATGTGCATGTGTATAGTGTGTGTGTGTGTGTGTGTGTGTGTGTGTGTGTGTGTGATTTTTTACCGTAACTGTGCAAAACAGTCTGTCTTCACTTCACTGCCAGCTATGTGCACTCGCTCTGACACTCTTTGCTCTCAGTGGTGAGTGAAGCAGTCAAGGATGTGGGCCCCCACTGCCTCTCTGCTTCTGTGTCAGCATTTCTCAGTCTGCACAGTGGCTGCTTTATACATGGAAGTCATGTGTGTGAAGTAAGCATCGTACAGAATTTTCTCACTGATAACTTTGTTCCACCTGGAAGCAAGTTCTACTTGCTAGTGTGGCCTAAGTGATTCACACAGATGTGACAGCTAGTGCTTCTTGGCTTTCCGTCTCCCTGAGCAGCCCGGCTCGTGGTCCCATCCAGGTCCCTCAGAGGCTGTGCTTCTAACCCAGCCACTGAACGAGGAACCCAGCACGGAAACGGCTTCCTCTCAGCACACAGCATTCTACTTGGGCTTCACGTACAAGACCCAGGTGTGAAGAGAAAAACGTGTAAATTTGTAGCTGATGTTTGGCTACTTTATTGGGTTCTTTCATCTACCTCCTTACACCACCCCTCTTTCTTCCCACACCCCAGCACTAGGCAGGTGAGAAGGAAGGCTGGCTGGGAAGGGGGGAATCAATATCCTTAGACTACTTCCTCCTGATTAAGGGTATCAAGTTCTCTGGGGAAAATTTTATCTTCATTGTCAGGATGTCCCCAACCAGCAATCCAGCAAACAGCAACAGCAGCAGGAGCAGCATGGGGCGGCCATGGCCACCCTCTCAGGGCTCTGGCGTTACATACCCTCTGAAGAGGCTCCGGATTCCAAATTCAAACTGCCTTCAGCTGGCCATAGAAACTTCTTTCTTCACCTAATGGCAATTTACACAGAAAAGCCAAGACCAGTCAAGGTACAGAGAATACGACACTGTGGAGTTCCGTATCAGACCCTTTCTCCCAAGGCCCAGCAATCATTGCTGGCGAGGAGGTAGAAGGGTTTTGAGGAAGCAGAGGGTGGTAACAGACTACAAGGGCAGCAGGGGAGCTGCACATCAAATTTGCAGGGGCTGTGGTAGCATCACAAGACCTGTGCAAGTGCAATGGAGACAAAATCCTGGCAAGGGGGCGGGGAGAGCAGGAAGCCCTGGTCCTAGATCGGGAGCTCTTGGTGGTTGCTAGGAGATGAGGAATCAGGCCTCTTCAAGTGTGTGACTTCTCAGATCCACCGTTGTCCAGTGGACCAGTGGGTGACCACACACCTCAGAGTATGGACGTTATAGACTGGGCTGAATGAGGACCAAAGTCAGGGAGGTAGAGCACGGAGGATTGGTCTTGGAGAGTTTTTGGAGAAGGGAGTATGATCAAAATACATTGTATAAAATTCTCAAAGACTTGATAAAAACCTGAAATAAGCATTTCAATTGAATGATACACAGGGTTTTAAAACAAAACTTTGGCAAAAAGACATAAAAATCTAATATGCAAGTGAACAGAAAGCATAATCTTCAAAGAGAAAACGTAAGAACACATAAACAGGCCCGATATTGAGGTATGTCAAATTTTTTTTTTTTTTTAAAAACCAAGTTCTGCCAGTTGTACAACTTAGTCATATTTCTTGGCCATTTATTTTTGCCAAGTACAAATGTACAGAGCCGGCCGTGCACACCTGCGTTCAGTTAAGAGGGGCTGTATTTTTTCACAATATTTACCCAATAGCATTCTTTACCATATGCAGTTTTAATTGTTAACAGTTTGAGTTTTTGCTGATTTTTTTTTAACCTATAATTTTCATTACAGACCAGATACTTTTACTTCTTTAGAGACATCTCCACTGAAAAGCATATGGACGGGTGTAGTGGTGGGTGGAAGCTTGCAGCACGCGTGAAGACCACTCCCGCTCGCATTTGAGAGATGTAATTACATGCACCTGGTGAGCATGGTGGCACAGAGGATAATCCAAAGCTCTCCCCTCCCCCTCCTCACATTCCTTTCTGAAGCAGCAGCATTTGCTGCTTCTATGTTTCCCCAAAATGTTTCAGCTGAAATTTATTTACTTGCTTATTTAACTTGGGATTTTGGAGACTTGTACACACTTGTCTGAGACAATGACAGAAGCAGATGAAGAGATTATGTAGACAGAGGAAAATGTACACAGAACCCTGGAGCATCACTAAGTGGATCCTTACGCTGCACAATGGGCTGAAATGGCCTCAGCTAGAAATGAAATTTTCCTTCAAAACTAGGAAATGCCGTATTTTGTCAAACCTGGGATGCCATTGAGACTACAGTATGTGTGAGAAAACTCTTGCACCACAAGGTCATTTGCCCTGAACTATGCTACCGTGCTGTCTTCAGGCAATATATAGAAAGGCGGGTATGCATTTATGCATTAAAAATCTAGGGTAAGTGCTGTGGGGCTGTTTCAGTGGGGTAGCAGCCCTCACATGCAAGCACCAGGGCCTGAGTTCAAATCTCAGAACTCACATAAAAAAGCTTGGCCTGACTGTGGGAATCAGGCATCGGTGCCATGGCAGATGGAGACAGGGCCCTAGCTTGGCTTTTCTGCTGAGTCAACTATCCTAGATCCAGGTCCAGGGAGAGATTCTGTCTTAAGGGAATTGTGTCAAACAGTAGCGCCAGACACTGATGTTCTCTTCTGGCCTTTGTGTGCACTATGTGTCTTGCACAGCTTAGTCCTGGGAACAGGTGGTGACGGGATGAAGAAAGGAGAGACACAGACACATGGAGAGCCTCACTGTGCATGGTCTGATGGGGAGGCACCAGCCACAGGACGACCTGGGACTTCATGCTGTTTGCCATGTTCACGTGGGGGAGGGCCTAGGAGTGGTAGGAGGTCTTGGTAGGGACAGTCTCAGGTTGGAAATGTCAGAGGGGGGAGGATTTTGTACCACTGCCTACTTGTTCATGAACACTAATGCTCACGCACGTTGTCAACATCTGAACTTGGGCCAGAGGAAGGCTTTGCCGTCCTCCCGAGCCTCACCCTGAGGGGCGAAGGCTTTGCCATTGCCATGAACTTGAGGCACTTGTTCTTGACAAGGCTATTCCCATGTCAGCAATACAAATACATTCACTCAAGGCTTCCTGTGTCCACCACAGTGGACACATAGGCACGTGTACTTACACATATGCTCATACATATCACCCATGTACACCATACACATACATATATCACAAATTTAGCTTAGGGTAGTGTTGATTTTTTTTGAGAGTTCCATTTATATGTACACACAAGGTATTTTGATCATATTCATTTCCACCCTTCCCTCAAACTCATTTCAGATTCAACACCTCATCCCTCTCCCCTTCCTAACTTCCTCTTCTCTTTTCTTTCTTTCATTCATTCTTTCTTTCTTTCTTTATTTCTAATGACCATTTGTGACACCCATGTATTCGTGGGCATGAGGCCATTTACTTGAGCATGGTTGACCTACCAGTGGCCGCACCCTTAAGGGACATTACCTATCCTGTCCCCAGAAGCCAACATCTGTTATAGCTTCTCAGCTGGGGTGGGGCTGTATTGGCTGGGAGGATTTTCTGTGGGTCCTGTCTTGTGCATCCATCTCGTCCCCTTCAGAAGATGCTGTTTTGTCCCACTCCTCCACAACCCCTGGCTCTTACAGTCTTTCTGTCCTTCTTCTGGGATGGTCCCTGAGCCTTGAGGATGGGGTACGACGTTCTGTCTTACTCTCTACAGTTTGACCACGTGAGTTTCTGTGTTAAGCACTGTCTACTGTACAAAGGAACTTCTCTGATGAGGTCTTTGAGCTGCATGATCCATGGACAACCCATTTCTTTTTTGTTTGTTTTTTGAGACAAGGTTTCTCTGTGTAGCCTTGGCTGTCTTGGAGTTGATTTCTAGAGCAGGCTGGCCTTGAATTCACATGATCCACCTGCTTCTGCTTACCTAGTGCTAGGATCAAGTCAGTGAGCATGGAGGGGAAAAATGCTCATGAGCCCCCCATGCCCCCCCCCAACTGAGGAGCTATGGTTAACTGATGATGTGTAGGAGATGGAGAGTATAAATTGGAGTTGATGGATTAAGTTTAAAAAAAGAACGTAAGAGCTTTGGGGGTAGAGGTAGAAGTAGGAGGAGCCGAGGGAAGGAGTTGGCATGACTACTACCAAACCACTGAAATTCTCAACTGAGAAAAATATTACAATGGGAATTGCAAGTTCAGGGCTAGCCTGGACTGCCTGGCTATACCCTATCTACAACTACTACAACAACAAGATAACCAGAACAAGGAAATATTATATAATAATTAAAATGTCTGCAAAAAGTGTTTGGTGACCTATCTTATTGTAGCCTTTTGAAACACAGCAAAAGTTGTTAAGAAGTTATATGTGAAGAATGATCTTAGCATGGAAGAAAGGCGGGAGGAAAGACTTACAGTTTTTGAGATGTAAGATATGGTTTCCAAATTTCCTGGATACAAAATGGGATGATAATGTTAAATATAGGTTTGGACTGAGTGCCAAGCCCTAACAGATCTAACCAAAATGGAGCCACTTATACAAAAACCACACATTACCAAACCAAACAAAAACAAACAAACAAAACAGCAAACAAACAAAAAACCCCAAATCAAGGCATCTCTGTGACCATCTTAGAAACCAGAGTTCATGGTCCATCCCCAGTCAGGTCAGAAGGTTCCTCTAAGAACAAAATGACTTGAAAGATGAGAAAGATGGCTCTGTGGTCATGAGCACTTCTGTTCTCGCAGGGAACTGGCCTTCCCAGCTCCCACGGTGGGTGGCTCACAACCCTTGTAACTCTAGCTCCAGAGGGTCTGACATCGTCTTCTGCTTTCCTGGGGCACCTTCCTACATGTGAATACACACACACAGACATGCACACATATTAAGAAAAACCTATAAAAAGAAAGTGACTTAAAAATGGTACGCCTACTTTTCACTCTTTATTTCTGAATTCCACAGCTGTTTTGTCTGTTTCAATGGGCACTGCCTGTGCTACCCAAGCTGCAGAGCCAAGTTCTCTTAAGCTCTCCTGGTTCTCAGGATGGCTTTATTCCAGATTGCTAAACCCTGTTAAGGATGAAGGTTAGGCTGAGTGGACAGTATGACCCTGGCTCCCCTAAGATGCTTCATTCTGCCTCCAGCACCACAGAAGAAGCAAAGACAGCAGTGAAAGAACCCAAACCTATGCTGAGTTTACTATATCAAAGTTTTCTTTTGTCAGCACTTAACATTAAGATTTTGTTAAACTCATGTTTAACTTGAAGATTTCTTTCACAGCATTTCTCTAGAGAGCCCGTGGGCCCTCAGTAACCATGGCAGCAACTCTGCAGACCCACCCCCACCCCCCAGGGCCTAAGAGGGCACCCCTGAACCCGGTGTTGGTCCCTAGCTAGTCATGAGGAGAGAAATGGAGTTGCCAAGCATAAAATAGTTAAATGACAGCATAAAAATTCAGGTCAGCTGCTAATATATCAAGCTGTTTTTCTGAAATACTGAATCTTTAATTCAGATCTTAAGCGCTAACAGAAGTGGGCATGAATTGCCTGCCTCACCCACATCTCTTCAGAATTCAATCACTATCAGCCATCCCTGGGGATGAAGAATGAAATAAAAAAGCACATTTCCTTGAGTTTAAGAGATTCAATAGACACGGAAGAGAACATCACTTACTTGTGTATGCATAGACTATGAATAAGCAGGAGGTCTGAAGATCGAAGGCTTCAGGCTGTGATGAGGAGAAAAGCCTCCTGCTTAGCCAGGGGTGAAAAAGCTGCACCCTGCCAGAGGGCTTTCAAAGGGGGGCTTTAAAAGTACAGGGCAAGCACAAATCAAAACTTCGCCGCATATACCTAAACGTATATCCTCAACATAGCTTTGCCCTTCCCAACCGACCCTTTCTCTGTCATCCGTCATGAAAGCTACCATTTTGGATCCCTTCATGCTCCTAGGAAAGGTGAGTGAAGCCCCCTGGCTCTCTGTGGTTCCCTCTGTGTGTGTGAGCCCACAGGTGAGCAGGAGGGAGAAGAACAGTTGAAAGCTAAGGAAAATATGCCAAACAGATTTGTTTACCCCCCCTTACCCCCTCTGTCTCTGTCTGTCTGTCTGTCTCTCTTGCTCATCTCTATCTCTCTCTTTCTCTCCCTCTCTCTATCTCTATCTCTCTCTATATATAAGTTAAGTTCTGGGTTCTGGGAAGGATTTGTGTTTATATTATGGTCTATTTTCGGACATTTGTAAATGGGATAGTTGTATTGGAAAGTGATCTATAGGACTCTGTCAAGTACAAGGTAAAAGAGAGGCAGGATTGAAAGAGAGTTAATAATAATAAAGCCAAACCCAGCCAAGCAAGCAGAAAACCCAAGCAACGAACAAACATAAAGGCAGGAGAGGACAGGCGCCTCAGAGTCAAAATCACTGGCTGCTCCTCCGGAGGACTCAGGCTCAGCTCTCAGCTCCCACATTGTGGCTCACAGCTATCTGTGATGCAGGTTTCAGAGGATCTAATGTCTCTTTTGGACTTCAAGGGCACCAGGAATGTGAGTGGTACACTGACATTCATACAGGCAAAACTCATACAAGTAAAAGAATGAACAAACAAACAACAACCAAAACAAAGCCAAAAGAAAAATGCTTTCTGTTGTTTTAGAACAGCAGATTCAACATCTTTAGTTTCTATTACTCTGAATACAGTTTGTTTTTAAAGTGACAATTTGTTAGTGCTTTAGAATGACCTTAATTAAAATGGCATTCAAATAAATCACTTTGAAAATTATTTCCAAGTGCATGGGCACATTCATGTATGTATGTGTATTGTATACATATATATAGTGTGGTGTGTGTACCCTTGCACATGCATATGACGTGGCTCGAGTATAGACATCATAGAATAACTTGTGAGAGTCATCTTTTACCTTGCACCATGTGGATCCTGGCCATTGAACTTCCACCAGGCTTGGTGGTGAGGCTTTTAGCTACAGAGCCATCTTTCAGGCCCTCCCTCATTGTTATTTGTAATAATGCATAATGACTCTGCATGCACCTCTTCCTTTCACATGCTATTTGTTTGGCTTTTGTTTTTGTTGTTTTCATACCCTTGCATAGCTTTTACCTCCAGCTATATTTTATAAATGGGAGGAACTGACAATCAGGAAGGTCAAACAGCTCACCCCAAGTCATTTGCTTAGATGGTGCAAATCTCATAGAATTAGCTTGCTTTCACTGTGCCCAGTAAGCTAGATCAAAATCAGAGAGCTGGGGAGTGGGAGCCCCAGGGTGAAGAGCAGAGGTGGCTGGCTGGCTCTCCAAGGCCATGTTTGCTCTGACTCCATCCCCTAGAAGTAGGATAGTGCAAACACTAAGGCTCAGGAGGAGGTGCCCAATCAGTGGCCACTGAAGCTTGTGGGACAGTCAGAGCAGTTCACACTGGCCACCTGTTAAGGGGCAGCCCAGAGCCCCACACATCCCTTCTCTGTCCCTTCTAATACCTCCTGTCCTTGCCGCTTGGCTGACAGGCTGACATCGGCATGCTCATTGCGTTGTGGGATATTGCGGTCGGCCTCTCCCTCCATCTCCCCCTTCTCCCCTCCTCCCCTCCTCCCTCTACACTTGTTTTTGGTTGTCTTACCACCCAAGATCAGACTTCATTACTTCATTCCTGACCACTCTAATTCCACCTAACTATTTCTCATTTCTAGTCATTTTTTCTACTTGAATTCAGCCTGAACCCATAACACCATCTAATTAATTCTTTCAAGACACTTTGATCGTGTAAGCATTCCGACCTCAGAATGTTAGTAACCCATCTGCCAGTTGGGCAAAGCTTTTAGCACTGCATGCGAGGTGGTAACAACTCTGCAGAGAAATGTTTCAACATTTTCCATTCCCAAATTGTTGTTCACACTCTTTAAGGCAACAAGAGAAGCATCTCCCTTCTTCTCTGCTGAGCTAATCATCCAAAATCTCAAACGTCTAATGAACCTTTGCCACCAAGATGTCTTGTCCACTTCTGCACTTGGTGGTCCAGCTGAGCCTGGGGCAGAGCATCAGGAGGAACTGAAGACAGAGAATCAGGTGATGTACAGCACTGGTGGGAGAGGTAGGACCAGCATGGCTGCCGTGGGAGTGACCCTCAGGACTAGGGCTTCTGTGGCTTTAGTGGAGGAGGAGGCAGGTGACATTTCAGAACCAGTTTGAAGTTACAAAAAGGGGAGGGGGCGGGAGGGAGAGAAAGAGAAGTCAGAAGAAGAGGCAGGAACAACAGGGTTTGCCTCTGTGAACTGTTTTGACTAACACTGAAATAGCCGCAGGTGGTTCTTCATGACAGTTTCTGGAAGATTAATATCTTTGGGGGTGTAATGTGATTCCCCATCCCTCACCGCTGCTAAAGTCCCAGGGAAAGGACTAATTTGGAGTCAGAAACAGTCCAGAATTCCTCTCCCACATTGGAGGCTTGAAGCAGGGAACATGCCACCGGCTCATAATAGGTTCATAACATTTCTGCTTGGGCCATTTCCCACCCAGTTCGAGAGACCTGCCCACTTTGGTCCACGGCACTGTTCACAGAACTTTTAGTGGGGCCTCTTCTTCTTCTTCTTTTTTTTTTTTTTTTTTTATGAAATCCCACAGTTCCCACTTATGACCAGAAATATTTTACAATATGCACATGTCGCATGCTGTGCCAGCCTCACTCTGTCTCCAGCACCATAGGTCCTGGGGTCCTGCCTTCTAATTTTGAAGTTTCTGAACCGTATATAATATCAAGAACATGCTGTTTGTAACTAAACAACTCTCGGGAAGAAACTCGTGGTAACGGCATTTGGCTGCAGTTAAAAGCTCAGCTTCTAATGTTTCTGAAGATCTGAAAGAAACTCCGGCTTTGTTTTCTGCAAGGGCCCTTCACAGTTAACGGCATAATGCCCAATTAGGCATCTTAGAAGAATTAAGGGTTGAAAAAAAAAAAAAAAAAAACCAGCCTCTATTGGAATCTTTGATTCTACAGACCACACTTTCCCCAAACCAGTTTTTACACAAGCAAACTCCCTGTGGGATAGAGCGGATTGCCCTAGCGTTTGAGTTTGCCTTGCAGAACCACATGCCCATTACAGAAACTGCTGCAGTTTTAAATGTTTAAAGTTTAGCACTGTAGCTCATTCTCTTCTTTACTTGATGAGGATAGAAAAAAAAAAACCCACAAATTTTTTTCTTCATGTCTTAAATGAACTGAGGTTTTAATATTTATTTTTTTAAGTTTGTATCATGCTTGGCATGGTGTTTTTTTCTTTTTCAAAGGTGGGAGAATCAGACATCACGAAAACATTTTGATCTAGAAGATGGGAGAAAAGTACAACTATCATTTGCTGCTGTGCGTAGGGACTACAAGGCAAGTGTTGTTTAGTCTCACCGTCCTGTGGTTGGGGCACTGACAGGCTACCCTGCCAGCCACTGAGACAGATTGGCCAGGGCTGCAGGTGCCACGCTCATGCAGGGAAGGTGTAAGTCATTTGTCATGCATCTGGTGTTGCAGAAACACTGGGCTGTAGGAATTTATAAGCACAGTTCCCCTTAATTTGTAGAAGACATTATACAGATGGCGCGTCTCTCAGCCTGAGGCAGACATCAGGCTCATTTCTGTCTTCGGAGTGGGGACCACAGTCCCAGTCTAGTGAGAACAGTTATGGAAGTTACTGGCTGAATCACAGATTTAGTTACTGAGTTCCCTTGCTCTGTGCCAGCGTCCTCCAGCTCACAATGCAGAGCTCTCAATGGCACTGCGCTGTTCAGTGCCCTCTGTGTCTTCCATGAGAAGCCACTTCCCTCCTCTTTGCCTTCTCCACCTGTTGTCATATTGGAAAATATCCCCAGACATTTTTAAAATTTATTTATTTTTATTAATTTATTCTTGTTACATCTCACTGGTTATCCCATCCCTTGTATCCTCCCATTCTTCCCTCCCTCCCATTTTCCTCTTACTCCCCTCCCCTATGACTGTGACTGAGGGGGACTTCCTCCCCCTCTATATGCTCATGGGTTATCAAGTCTCTTCTTGGTAACCTGCTGTCCTTCCTCTGAGTGCCACCAGGTCTCCCCCTCCAGGGAACATGGTCAAATATGAGGCACCAGAGTACGTGTGAAAGTCATACCCCACTCTCCACTCAACTGTGGAGAATGTCCTGTCCATTGGCTAGATCTGGGTAGGGGTTTAAAGTTTACCGCCTGTATTGTCCTTGGCTGGTGCCTTAGTTTGAGCGGGACCCCTGGGCCCAAATCTGCCTATCATAATGTTCTTCTTGTAGGTTTCTAGGACCCTCTGGATCCTTCTACTTTGCTATTCTCCCATGCTTCTCTCATCTAGAGTCCCAATAGGATGTCCTCCCCTCTGCCCCCAAACATTTTTAAGAGTTACCTATGGCAGGGTGGTGTAGTGGTGGAGTGATGAGAGAAACCATTTTGTACTGGTTGAATTTTTGTTAGTTTGACATAAACTAGAGTCACGTGGGAAGAGCGACCCTCAGCTGAGAAGTTGCCTCTGTCCTGTTGGCCCCAGGCCCGTCTGTGGGTATTTCCTTGCTTGCTAATTGATGTAGGGGGCCAGCCCTAGGCAGGTGGGACTGGGCTGTAACAAGGTGGTCCACGCCTTTAATCCCAGCAGAGGCAGAGGCAGTGGGTCTTTGAGTTCGAGGATAGCCAGGACTACAGAGATAAGAATGGAGGTGAGCAAGCTGGAGGGAACAAGGCAGTAAGCGCCGTTCCTCTGTGGGCTCAGCTTCAGCCCTGCTTCCTGGTTCTTACCTTGACCTTCTGCCATGACTTCTCTCAACGACCGCGATATAGAAGCATAAGCCAAATAAATGCTCCCCTCTGTGAAAGTGACTGTTGTTCTCCTGGCTCAGCTGTTGTCTAGGAGGCTTCCTGCCTCCTTCTGCTGGCCTAGGCCCAGACCTGGAAACTTCTAGCCTCTGTACAGTCTAACCTAGGCCTAGAATGTTTTCAGCCTCTGAGACTCACTGTTTAATGGGTTCACCCTTACTTGTTCTTTCTGAGCTCTGGGCTGGCTGGTTCAACTCAGCTGTTCTAGTTCAAACTCTTCTCCCAGCTGACTTATTTAATGTGGCTTCTGTCTTGGCCCTGAATTGCTCTGCTCGGCCTCAAACTATCTCAGCAATCTGCTCTAACTTTCTGGCTCCTTCTCATTTTCTGGCTCGTTCCATCTTCACCTGAGTTCTCTCTCTGCAACCCATCTCTCTATTCCTGTCCTGGTAAAAACTGCCTCCTCTCTCTGTAAAACTGCCTCTTAAGTAGCTTCCCTTTCCTCTCTCTTCTCGTGAGAGTTGGGTGTATCCTATTCTGTCAAATCTTCTCTGATTCATCACCTTTCCTGCCACTCAATTAGACATCACTTTCCAGCATGGGTGCTTCCTTCTACAAGCTAACTTTACCTTCCTTTGAGATTAAGGCATGTACCACCACACCTGGATCTAAGCTTTTCCTTACCTGATGCTTGCTCTATACCAGGCTGGCCTTGAACTCAGGTCTGTTTGCCTCTGTCTCCTGGATTAAAGGTGTGGTTGTATTCCAGCCAGATCACACAGACGTAGGTCTGTACATGTGATCTCTTTCCAGAACAGCCTTGTTCTGGTTTACCATTCCTCTGTGCCCCAGGTTGCTTTTGGTTAGTGTTTTTATTACAGCAACAGAGACACAACCGGAACACTCCCAGCTGAAGGTGATTGTTGTAGATTGGCCATATATTTGGGGTTCTCCACCTCATGTACATCTTACAATGTTAAAGGAGAGCAGTATTTCTCAGGGACGAGGATCCGCCCTTGTTCCAGCAAGAGCAGGTGCTGTGACTTGCTTAAGAGGAATCACGGAGACTTTGAGGTTTCCCTGGCAACCATGATTCCATCTGGGGCCAAGTCAAGGAATGCAGCTTTTATAAGACGTTGGAGGGCTCAGAACAGATGCAGGTCCTACAAATCTCTGCTTACTGTCATGGCAGCGCCCACCCTGGTCTAGTTGTAAATGCCTCTGTGAGCTCTTTTTTTCACTGCTGAGGTAATAGCCTGACAGAAATGACCTAAGCACAAAGGTTATGGTTTAGGATGATACAGTATGTAGGGAAAGGCTGCTGCTGGCATATGCATCCATGGCACAGAAGGCATGGGTGCAGCTTGTTATGACTTAGGAGTACTGGGGAAAAGAGGAATCTTGGGTTGAAATGTGGGTTGCCTATAACCTATAATGTCTGTACCCAAGAACTCTATCTCCTTGAGTAAGGATTTACCCCTCAAAGTTTCCAACCCCCCCCCAAACACTACTGCCAGCAGGAGACAAAGTGCCTGTTAAACACATGCCTACCAAGGATATTTCACATCTAAACCATAATAGTAACTATAAAAAATACACAGTCTCCATGCTGGAGAACTGAGTGTGCCTGTGGACTCCTTTCTCCATGGCAGACATCATTAATCAATCATCCTGCTCCTTGTCGCGGAGCTAAAGGTCAAGTCTCAGAATCTTTTCTGGCACTGGGCTCTGGCCATGGCCTCAGCAGTATGTCAGAATTAGGGCCTCAGTAGAAACCTCTTGTACCCCCCCCCCCTTTTTTTAAACGAACTGCCACTTTATTAAAGGACAAGCTATTTAAAGGACAATGGTATCTAGGGATAAAATGTTATTTGAAATATAGCCTGGAGGTGGAAAAAGCACCAAAGTCTAGAGTGGCGTATATATCACCATAAACCAAAGAATGTGACTGGCAAAACCTCAGGCTTTTATAAATTATTTACCTTATTGATTTTATAAGACCTTAGGGGATCCAGGATGGTGGCCGGTGCCAACAGCTTCATTACTTTCATGGAGTACATACCTCACCTTTAGAGGTGAGTACCTGCATGGTTGGCTTCTCCCTATGTTGTGGTGATGGACCTGGCAAAAGTGACTGACTTAAAGGATGAAGGCTGTGCCTATGGCAACAGCGTCAAGGTCTCTGGGTCAGATGGGCAGTTAGCTTACATGAGAAGCTTTGTGCGTGATGAGTGGTGACTGGTGACTAAGGACCTGAGCTTCAGGCAGGAGGAGCAGGCAGTGTGTGCAGCCATGACAATGGAAAGAAAGTGGAGAAAACCCTGGAAACAGTGTGGGCTTTGCTGCCCCTGCCAGCGGTGAGAAGAGAGACGTTAGGTGTAGGAGGGCCTGAGCCCCTGAGTCATGAGAGAAGGCAGAGAACCCACTCGGGGCATCATTTGCTGAGAGAGCATCTCTGTCTGGGGTGAATGGCCACTAATATTTTGGGGGTCAAGATCTTCTTTTTCAAGTCCAAGGAGCCAAAAACATGGCACACATTATCAGAAGATGGAATTCTAACAAGGTCAGTTTCTTTTAGGGGTCTAGAAACTACATGTTCCATTCTGGGGGATGGGACCAGCAATCTACTGTGGACCTAGTTTAGGCTCCTCCCATAACCCGCTCCGGGAGATTCTGATACATGCTGAAGTAGGAGAGCCTCTGTCTAAGTCACGCGTGTACTTTCTGGTTGTCAGCATGTGGTGACTCGGGTGGGAGATGTCTTTGCACATTCAGTTGGTTGATTCAAAGATGACAATTTCTGGCAGGTAAAAACCTAAGGTGCTTTCTAACTCCGGTGCTCTGGCTTTGTGGGGCAAACCACTCCTAGGACTGGGTTGGAGGCTTTGGACAAATGTAAGTGCACCTGCTTCAGAGGGTTCTGGAGGAATGGGAAAGCAGTGGCGTTCTGGGGATGGCCAAACCGAGGACACGCTGGGGACAAATGCAGGCTTCCCTGGACACCAGGAAGTTGCCTGCCATCCACACTCCCCAGGATCCTAAAATCCCAGGGACATGGTGGCTTCAGCAATCAGTTTGTCACACTTCAGTTCTCATACAGCCTTAGGCTGTGTCCAAGCAATGTGTGTATGCTGGGAGTTGGGGGAGCCTCCAGGACTTGGGACGTAGCAGAAGGGATCTCTTGGCTTGACTGGCTTCTTTTTTTTTAAATTTAATTTTATTATTTTATTCATATTACATCTCAATTGCTATCCCATCCCTTGTATCCTCCCATTCCTCACTCCCTCCCATTTTCCCCTTACTCCCCTCCCCCATGACTGTGACTGAGGGGGATTACCTCCCCCTGTATATTCTCATAGGGTATCACATCTCTTCTTGGTAGCCTGCTATCCTTCCTCTGAGTGCCACCAATGCTAACATACATGCACCGGTTAGCAGAATTTCATGAGGTCTTCTTATTCCCAGATAGCTTCGACTCACTTCATTCAGTGTCCTTGGTTCAGAATGAGATCTGGTTATTTCTAGAAGTCAAATCCCTGTGCAAAAAGGAAGTTGGACAGGCACCGAGGTTACTGGGAAAGAGGAAGCCTGGTGTTTGAAGGCGACTCTCTGGGAGCTGAGGCATTTTGACCAAGACTTTCAAAGGACTCCTGAGAAGGGCTGGGAAACTATTCGCTTGCGTAGGCCATGCTCACAGGCATACAACGGGGTTCGTTACAAAGAAGGGCCTTTGAGTACAGCGGTGTCAGGAACTAAGGTGAGTGCAAGAATACTGGACACCTTGCGAGCAGAGGAGGGAAGGGAGAAGGCGCCTGGTTTGCAGCTTTATTGGCCACCACCTCCTCCGCCTTTGCTAACCACTGTGTGGGCGGTGGTCACAATACCATTGTGGTCCCTGAGTCAGCCAGAGCCCATTGCCGCCAGGGAGCCAGACTCCGTGAAATGTTAATTATCTGTTAGAAAAAACAGTTTATTTTATACAATTTTGAAAACAAAACAAAACAAAAATCCAATTCCTGAGCAGGCTCTATGATTTGACTCACTCAATGTGCATTTATTTGACCTATAAAGGTACATGGAAAGCCATACAGTGGCCTTTTTTAAAGGCGATAACATGTTCTTTATACTAAACCATAACACCTACGCTCATGGTGATTGAATTACAGTCAGAAAGGTGCCATAACTGACATTTCCTCCCACTAATTTCACATTGCCTGTGCAGTTTTGGGGAATAACATTACTCTTCTGCAGAAAAATGTTCTGTCGCATTCTGGCACCATCACACGGCTCTTATATCCCGGCAGCTGTTTTATCAGCGTGGCTTCCCTTGTTTCTTCAGGGATAGCTTGTTCTCTGATGCTAGTCTGCATTTTATGGAGTGTGGAGTCGTGGTAATTTCCTTGTCCTGGTCCCATAAACTTCCTGGTACTATTGTTTGAAGTCTCCAGACCCTGATGTGTAATCCAACTGTTTCCCCACTGTGTGGGAAGCGGAAAGCTGAGGGTTGTGTCTTGAACAACCCTGGCTGCCGCTTTCCCTTCTCTTAAACTCCTTTCCCATGAAGATGCTGGTGAGAGCGTGCTGGGAATTTCTGGGATGCAGTGTGCTCCAGTTGGTGCGAGGAGCTTTTTGATGGGTCTGGTCACTGAGTAGAACCTGCTGGGAGCATGGTGTTTGCTCCACAGAGCTAAGCCTAAATCTCTGGAAAGAGCATCTCAACAGTAGCTGTTTCTGCTTCTTGGCGGGTTTCTTCAACTCCTTGCATTGGGTTATATGGTTTGTTTGTTCTTTTTTTCTGCTGTTTTTGAGTTCTTGATTCTACACACCCTCCCTCCCCCAGCCCATTTCTTTCTTTTTAAAAATCACCATCTTTTACTCACAAGTAAAAATACACATAGCTAGGTTGCTATAGCAGTGCAGGTAAAAAGAGACATGAACTGTATAGTGACTGTTTTTCTGGGTTCAGCTCAGTCACAGCCACAGTTGTTGTTTTACTTCTCCTCTTCCCTCTGTTCCTTCTTTCCTTCTTTGTGCTGGCTGAGTCCATAGGACGTATCTGACAGGGAGAGTGCAAAGCTCCAAGGCTCCACCGGAAGACGTAGAGTGTTAGGCTGGGCAAGGCCTTGCTTGAGAGGTTTCCATTTCATGAGACAAGCTGACTCTCAGTACATTGTGGAAGAAGTCGCCTGGCTCCTGTGTCTCCAGTTTCTCTCTTGCTCCGAGTTCCTATGTGTACCTTCTGACTCTTCTGCTTGACCAAACCCAGAGCTGGCGTGGGCTTTCTCTTCATAGACAAGTGTTCCTGCCTACAGCACAGGCTGGCACATCCCGTCTTCATACCGATAGCCTCCTCCTCCTACCCCTCCTCCTCCTCTTCTTCTTTTCCCTCCTCCTTCCCCTCCTCTTCCTCTTCTTTCCTCTCCCTCCCCTCCTCCTTTTTTTTTTTTTTAAACAAAATGAAGGTGACAGGCAGGGCTGCACACAATCCTTGTTTTCATGAACAAGGCGGCCAGTCCCTGACTCTCTTGCTATCATCATTTCCTCTAGCAACCCTTCTCATTTTGGAGAAATCACCTGTGGAAGAGGTGTTGGTATCCTACTCTCTCTTTTGAACACACTAAGTCTCATCTTCCTTTAAACTCCTCCATAAATGTGCAGAGCAAAGATTCTGGCTTATTATGAAGCAGGAAGCAATGTGGAGGTGGGAGAAGCAGAGAGGAGCTGGGGGCGGGACACCTGTTAGTGGCAGTCATATGTCTAAGGAGTCAGGAGCTGATGAAGGTGGGTGCTGGGTGTGTCAGGTGTCAGAACAGGAGAGCGTGGGTGGAAACACCACACTGGCCTATTCTGTAGCCAGTTGCTGCTTCACTGACAATGTTTCGTGTTGGGAGAGTCTTGAAGCAAACGTTGGCATTGTTACAGATGAAAGGACCACAGGAGGTTTACATGGCGTGGAGGTTAGCAATGAGATGAGACACTGGGATGGCAGGGATCATAGTTAATTTTCTGTTGCTATCCGAGACATTGCTGTGAGTGACAGGCTGTCCAAGGCAACAGGTAAAAGAAAGTGTTTAACTTAGGCTCATGGTTCCAGAGGCTTAGAGTTCAAGGCCATGACGGTAGGAAGCATGGCAGAAGCAAGCAATAGCTGAGAACTCACACCTGAGCCACAAGTGCAAGGCGCAGAGACAATTAAGTGAGCCTGACATACACACACGCCCACATACATGCACACACGAATGCACACACGCACAGAAACACATGCATACACATGCACACACACAAATGCACACATAAAGACACATGCATGCACACGCTCATATACACAGGCTCACACATGCACACACACTTACGAGCACATGCTCACACATGGGCACACACACATATGCACACACATACACACATGTACACACACACATACACACACACGCCCAAGGTGGACATGGAGGATAACTTTCTGGAGTTGGTTCTCTCCGTCCACCTTTATGTGGGCTCCAGGCTTGCACAGTCAATGCCTCGGCCTGTTTCGCCACCTCACTAGCCCCTCACTCATATTTTTATAAATGAGGAAATGAATACAGAAGTGAGGTGTTCCTCAAAGTCACTCACCTACAAAGGTCATTTTCCTAATCTTCTCTAGGGCCTGTCAGTGAGAGAGAAGCTCCCACCCTGGGCTATGGGGAGATCCAACCCCTAATGCCTGATACCGGTCAGATGAGACACATGGCAGCTCATGGGCTCCGCATGCCCACAGCTTGGGAAGACAGAGACTGCAGTAGCTCAGGGCCGTGGTGAACATCCAGGAATGAAGCCGACTAGCAGAGCCTCTGTCAGGAACAGTTATGGTCCACAGGCTGGTAGGGTACCAGAACTGCTGCTCACCAACGAGCAGGCGCTGTCTTGTCCCCAAGAGTGGTATTTGGCTGAGGGAGTCTGATAATTCAGTGTGGAGAGGGGAGGAAGGCAGGGGTCACACCACTCATGACCTCTGGTTTTGTCCCCTGTCTGTCAAAGTGGCACTAACCCTTTAATCCTAACTTCAGGCATCTACTTCTGTGCTTTAACGGGGATGGGCCCAGGCCGTCTGTGTGTGTGGAAAGGGTAGCCCAGAAAACCCCAGAAATACTTAAGATGGGTCTTGGCTTTCTCCTGTTTCAGATGGGTAATAACAACCTCTTGATAATACAATTTTTCCTGAAAAATGCATGTATAGTTTAGAAAGTCTACACTAGCTAAAAATCTCCTCTTTCAAATGCAGAAGATGAACTCAGACCCCTGTGTATCACCTGTGCAAAAATCAGCTAGAGTGGATCAAATCTCTTAATGTAAGACCTGAAACTCAAAACCTCTAGAGGAAAACATCAAGCAAATGTGTTGAGATAGAGGCCTGGGTAGGGGCAGCCAGGGAATGACAGCAAGAAGTGACAAGTGAGACCACACGAAAGGAAACTGTTCTGCCCAGCAGAGTGGGGAAGTCATTCGCAGACTGGGAGGTTGTTCCTCAGGGATTGGTGTCTAGAGTCTCAAAGGAAAAAAAATCTCCAAAGATTAAAGCCACCATGCCCCAAATCATCCGGCTAATGAATGGGCCAGGGAGCTTAGAGGCTGTGGGATTGTAGATGGTGCAGTTTCTATGGCATCTGTGTGGAGTTTCCTCCAAACCTAGGAACTAAATAACCTCATGGTCCAGCTGTGCTGATCCTAGGAAAACACCCAGAGGACTGTGAGTCAGCACACCACAGAGAGGGACTTGACGTATCGCTGAGCGGTTCACGGTGACTCAGTCACGGGACCAGGCAGATGCCCATCCACAGAGGGAGGCAGGAGAGATGGGACACAAGCACTCAATGGGGAGAGGAATGCAATGATGTCACCTCAGGAATGCTGGAGCAAATGGAGATCATCGTGTTAGCTGAAGGAAGCCCAACTCAGAAAGACATGGACAGTGTGCTTTCACTCATGTGCAGAATCTGGATTAAAAAATATATGACATGCTGGGAGTGGTGGCACACGCCTTTAATCCCAGCACTTAGGAGGCAGAGGCAGAGGCAGAGGCAGAGGCAGAGGCAAGCACATCTCTGTGAGTTTGAGGCCAGCCTGCTCTATACAGAGAAACCCTGACTTAAAAAGCCAAATCTAAATATATATACTATATATCCAATATATTATATATAATAGAAGGGCACCATGTATAGGGGAGGAAGAGGTCTAAAGGGAAGGAGGAGAGTGCATATAATTTCATATATATATGGAAGTGTAATGAATGACATCACTTTGTATAACAACTAAAATTTAGTTGAGGATAACTTTTCGCCTAGACAATGTGGGTGTCTCCTGACCCCTCTGTTCCTGTGCCCCTGACTTGCGTCCTTTGCTGACTGACCCCTTTGTTCCTGTGCTCCTGTTTGTACATCCCTGCCCTGGACACTGCTGTTTACCTCCACTTACAGGCTGGGTGCTTGTGTTGGTGGAGTTTCTGCTAACTGGCAAGCAGCTAAGAATTTCGAAATTCTTCTAGGAATATTATTAGCAGTGGGGAAACTCTATGTCTGACAGGGGACAGGGAGCCGTAACATAGTGACTGTGAACGGGGTGCGAGTGGGTATCCCTGTGTCTTACACAGTAAAATCTGACAACACAAGAGAGCACGCTCCAGTGAGTAATGACCACAGAGATGCACTGCACACCCAGCATCACAGGGTAGGTGTCTTGTTCACTTCTGTCAGGCATAGGTTTGCTTGTCGGCTATGCCTGCTTCAGCACATCTTCCACAGTTGTAGCTAGCCTTGTGAATGGGTGACTAACAGGGACACACACAGCCCTGTGTTTTCTAGCTTGGTTGTGTAAGCTAATGAGTGCCCAAATATCTTAGTGGGTAAAGTGGTCAGAATCCCCAGAGTTTCTTTTATTTCAAATGAGGAAATTGTAGCCCGGCAACTGAAATGCGTATTGAACATTTTTATAAAACAATCAAATAAACAACCGCACTTAAAAAATAATTAACCCCCTATGCATTTTGGTTTATAACAAAGCACTAAGGTTATTTTCTACCCTGCCATTGGGCTTTGAGAAAGTTTGACTTCCTCAAGGCAGGGATCCTTCTCAGCATCCCGTGGCTGAACTCTCTGACGCTCACAGCACGCCAGGCACAGTGCTTGCCCAGCAGTGTCTGCTGAACGTATGTGAGGTGGAGCGACAGAAACATGGAGGTCTGAGGAGACATAGGTCACACACAGCTTTCCCCTTCTGTATTGTATTTCCTCTCGTGGTTTTGACGTGGGGATTGTGAGCCACACTTTGACACCCTAAACATCTCTGCAGCCCACTTTCTCTAATATTTTAAGCCCAGTTTACTTGGCTTAGATGTATAAGTCTCAACCGGGAACCATGAGTAAGATTCAGTCATAAACAAGAACAATCAACGCCTTTGGTTAGTTCCTTCTCTTCACCCAGCGAGTCATTTGCCTGCTTACAAACACCTTTTCTTCCCACAGGGGAAAAGGCTCACTGCCAAACTCTTTTTTGGTATTAAAAATTAGTTTCATGCTAGGTTGGGTGCGATGGTGCACACCTTTAATCCCTGCACTCAGGAGACAGAGGGAAGCATGTCTCTGAGTTTGGGGCCAGCCTGGTCTACAGAGTAAGTTTCAGGCAGCACAGAGAAATCCTGTCTCAAAAAAACAAAACAAAACAAAGCAAAACAAAAAACCAACACACACACACACCCCAAAAACCAGTCCCATATTGATGGTGTGTAATTTTTCTCATATGTATAATCTAGGCTTAAATAGATGATGTGTACAACTGTGTGCACCTGTGACAGGGCGTCTATTTGAGGGAGGAAGGAGGAGGAGATGGGAGAGAGAAGGGCGAGTGCTGAGGGTGTGACTGTGAACAGGGCACAGCGATTCCTGTGCTGGGAAACGCCATAATACAACTCATTATTTTACATGCTAATTTTAAAAATTAATTAAAACAACCACTTTAAAATAAAAAGTTATCATTAGGTCAAACCTCTAATTCTAGCACTCACGAGGTAAAGGCAGTAAAAATAAATATATAAATAATAATAAATAAGATTATTTATTTTAAAATTATTATTAAAATAGTCTTGTTCTGAATCTTATCTTCTAATGGACCTTATAGTTTAGACCCAAAAGACCAAGCTGCCAAAAAAAAAAAAAAGGTGTAAAGACCAAACTGATCAAAAGCGTAATAATGCGGGTCATTAATTCCCAAAAGGTGAAAATTCTCTACGGTGTTTTAAAGTCTGGAAAGAGCAAGTCTAATAAATATCACCTCCGAACTGCTGGAGAAAAGTAGCTCATATCAAATCGGCTAAAGGAAGATTTAGTCCTAAGGTCTTCCGAGAATAAAGTTGGAAGGGATAATGTAAAAATACAACTTTTAAACGATCTCATTGCAGTAGCTAATATAAATGGCGAGACGGAGTCCCATAAAACAGAACCTTTCCACCTTCGAGCCTCAGATTACCTTTATACACTAATACGCTTAAAAGCTTAAACCATCGGACTTAACCAGTATCAGATGCTTCTTAATGCACATCAACCGTTCAGGAAGAGAACACGAATCCCTATAGGCCCTGGTTTGAAGTGGGGAGGACGGTTAAAGCCATTTTGTCCAAATCCTATCTTCTGGGGAGGAAATTGAGGTCAAGAGAGGCCAGATGACTGGCGGTGCTGCGTAAGGAGGGCACATAGCTTCTGCTGCTCACGCGTCGCACCGCACAGCCACACGGTCCCTGCGCACGGAGAAGCCATCTTCCTGGAACGGAACGGCAGTGCTCACTTCCCAAGTAGTTTAATTTAGTCTGGTGAATTTGCAAGCAGGTTTTTCCCATACGGACTCTCAAGACCGTTGCTATCCCAGACAGCTGGCATGCACCTGAACACTACGGCGTGAGCACAACACAACCGAGTGTTTTGCGAAAGAGCCGGATTTAAATAATTTGTTCAACTCAGCCCAAATAGGATGCCTCTGTCAAATCTCTCCCCTCAGGGTCCAGGAAACCCCGTGGAAGAGGAGGCTGAAAGAGTGTCGCTTGAATGTGTATTATGGCTTCCGGTTTCGTGCTTTTATGGGATTCCAGAGCGGGCAAACAAGTGGGTCACTGCCTCTGTACCTGCCTCTGCCTCTTGTGCCTCTGCTGGGCTCGTTTCCTTTGATTTGCCCTATTCTGGTGGGTTAGGTTTTGTTTTATCTTCCTGTATTTTATTTAAGAGATTGAAGTGCAAGCAAACTAATATATTATACATTCAAAGAACGACACACGTCCTTACTATATGCCGTTAGTGGTAGTAATTTGAATGTTGAAGTCAGCAGGAAAGCTAGCTTCACCAGGCAAACACTGAGTGTCTCACTCTTGAATGTTCTTTTCTTGTTTTAATTTTCAGGTGCTTGCTAGTGTTACAGCATCTTCATACATGTGTGTGTTTGGTTATATTCTGCCCCCCTTACTCCTTCTCATATGTCCCGCAAACTCTTTCCTCCTTTTCAGTGTTAACAGACAAGGGCTCACCTGGAGTCCAGGCCTCAAACGCAGGGTCCTTGTGCCTCTCCTCCCGAGGAAATGGCCTTCTGGGCCTGAGCCACGGCCCTGGCACCTGAAGGACTCATACACTGTGTTTATTCCTCCTTATTTGATGTGGGGGATCATGTTACAGATGAAGAAACTGCATGTTGGTGACATCTCCTAGCACGTATTTTCCGAGCTGTCGTTCACACTCTGGTTTGGGTTGTCCTGTGTGCTCAATTCTGTGTCTGTGTGACTGGTCAGGGTGCCCTGAAGTTTGGTGAATCAGGAGCCCAAACTTAACAGTGAACACACTTCCTGGCTGTGATCAATATTCAAGCTGGTGGGTTTTGAGTAAAGCAGATGACTGTGTGAATGGCAGACCTCACCCACTCCCCAGCTCAGTTGCTGGCCTCAGAAGACATGACTGCACTTTCCTAAGCCGAATACAGACCCCAGAGAACAACCCTAACTCTTCCTAACTTCCTGTCCAGCAGGCTTGCTCTGCAGATTTTGGTCTTGTCACCCTACGGTCATTTAAATTGAGGCTCTGACCACCTTCTTCTTCTCCTTCTCCTTCTCCTTCTCCTTCTCCTTCTCCTTCTCCTTCTCCTTCTCCTTCTCCTTCTTCTTCTTCTTCTTCTTCTTCTTCTTCTTCTTCTTCTTCTTCATCTCCCCTCCCCTCCTCCTTCTTCTTGAGAACCTTGGGCACCCCTCCCTCAACCCCGCACCTTACAGCCTTACAGTTGGGCTTTGGAGTAAGCAGTGAGGTGTGTGTGTGTGTGTGTGTGTGTGTGTGTGTGTGTGTGTGTGTGTGTGTGTGTGTGTGTGTTCTTGAAGGTGTTGGAGTCAAAGACTGTGGCGTTCCACAGAGGAATCCGTTCTCAGAGACGCATAGTGCAGAAGGACCTGGAAGGGCAGTTAGTGACACACCGCCTCATTGGATCCAGGACTGTAAACAGCAGCAATGCTGAGGAGTACTTTTCCCCCAGGGGAAGTTCTGCTTGCTCCTGTAACTAAAACAAAGCAGATACAAGTTCTGCTTGCTCCTGTAACTGAAACGAAGCAGATACAAAGGTAATCTGTAGAATGCATTTTCAGAAAGAGAGAGAATCTCCTTGGACCAAGACTGGGGTTCTAACCCTTTCTTGAATTGGAAGAAGCTTCGATTCTGAACCAAATGCTTTAATGAGGAACCAACAATACATACGAATTGAAGCTGACTGGTATTCCAGGTCCCTGAGCGAGGTGAGAAACCGTCTGTGGCTAAGCTAACAGTCACTTTTAAATGCCTAATTAATTGTCCTGCCCCAACATGAGAAAAAAGCAGTGGGCTGTCTGTCACTGCCACATGTAGGCAAGTGACCCAACTGACAATATGGGCAGGTGTTTTTGGTAGCAGTAGCAAAAGCTTCTCCCAGAGGAGGTCGACGCAGGTGGCCCTGGTCAGTGGCACTGTCAAATGCAGATGTGAGCGCTGTCTTACTCTGAGCATACACAGTGTGCTGAAGTGAGAGAAGGGCCACTGGGTTCTCATTCAACAAAGGAAAAGCAAAGAGACAAGGAGTGGCCCAACCATGATTTGTTCATTTGCCTTCCCTATCCTGGGAATACTAATTAAATGCACAGAGAACTCAAAATTTTCTCCTCTCTGTGCTGCAGGACCATGGGTGGCAGTACCTGCGGCAGATGTGTCAGAGCACAGCTGGATTGTCTGGGCTGAGGCCCTTGGTTTGATGGCTTTGTAGCAAGGGCAACTTGAGGACAGCAAGACAGATGAGTGCCAAGGGGAGGGGCGCATCAGAGGGCTTGCTGGGGCCATCATCTGTGAAATAGTTTTTCTGGGCTTCAAGAATGAGGAACTATTCTGGAAATTAGGTAATTTCTTAAGAGGGTGTGCCAGGAGCACTGGGTTGAAGTCAGGAGAGGTTATAAGGCACCTGCCTCTCTTCCTCTGTCTCTTCACGGCTCGGCTTTCCCTTCCGTTGCAGTGGGATGCCTCGTGTAAAGCAGACATTCTGTCCTGAGACCCCTAAAGGAAAAGGTGCTTCTTCTTTTCTATAATTGAATGAAAGATCCAAAATGCTGAAACCATCCTCACAGATACTAAGGCAAACATAACATTGTTTAGAGCACCCATATCTGGATGAAACCTTTCAGTTACTCATGAAACTCCCATTTTGGGTGGCAACATCATCTGGTCCTCTAGGTGACAGAGACTTACTCTGAGACAGGGCAGAGACAGAGGACGTGGAGGCTAGAAGCTAGATGCAAAGAGCGAGGAGGGAAAAGAGCAAGCAGACACCGAGTCAGGGCTACACTAGAGTGTGCCAATCACCCGTCACCCTCCTTTCATCGCACTCTTGGAAAATGAACACAGAGACAAGTTGTGCATTTGGGGATGGTCAGGCTAAACATTGTGTCTTGTGGTTGCATAGCTCATTCATGCGTGTTTGTGTATTCACATGTCTATCCATTTCCTCTTCTTCCTCTTCTCCTCTTCCTCCTTCTTCGAGATTGGACTTCAAGGCTGGCTTTGAGCTCCTTATAGCTGAGGCTGCATAGGTGAGGCTGGCCTTGGACTCCTAATCCTCCTGCCTCTGACTTCCAACTGCTGAAGTCATCACCCCTTTCTAAAGTCACTTCTTTCTTAGCCCTGCACATGAAGTGTCCCTTTGCCTCAACTGATTCCTGTTGAGCAAGACGGTGGGTGACAGCCCTGTGTTCTAAAGTCACATTGTCTTGAAGCTGACATCAGGACTTGCTGGTTTGTTCTCTTTTTTTGAAGTGTGTTATAGATGAATCGCGTTCTTCATGTCCGTCTCCCTCCTCCTCCTCCTCTTCCCTCCTCCCGACTCCTTCTGATGGCACAACACGCTAAACTCCTACCTCAACTACTCTATAAATGCTCTGTTCAACCACTTGGCCATAACTGGGTCAGTCCACACCTACCCAGCTGCCTAAGCCAATGGACCCATCTGTTTGGGCATCCAGGTACAATTTTTTCCAAGAAAGTTCAAGTCCCTCAAATATAAGCATCTCCCTAACACAACTCTTGGGACAAAGGATCTCAAAGTCAGAGTTTCAGTGACATTCGTTCTGAAACCTTAGTTGCACCTTCCCTGTGCTCTGAGGTGTTAATATACCAAAGCCCCTAGCGAGGAGAGGAGAAGTAGGAGTCGAACGGAGAGAGATTTCCTATTGAGGTGTACAGATGGACCTGGCCAGGTCTCACAGACACTCAGGGCATACATGGCGAAGGGTAGCCCTTGAAAAACCCTCAAATACAAACACACCAGACCCACAAGGATAGCCCTTGAGAAACTCCCCAAACACAAACTCACCAGACCCACAAGGATAGCCCTTGAGAAACTCCCCAAACACAAACTCACCAGACCCACAAGGATAGCCCTTGAGAAACCACCAGACACAACAGACCCGTAACCACTCTCAGCATACCGGATGCAGGCTTCCTACGTGCATGGTCACCGACTTGTAACAGAAGCATTCTTTAAAATGGGTTATTTACCTAAACAGTTGTAAGCAGAAAAAAAATAAACAGCAACAAACACTGTTAGGAATTAAAGAAGACAGAGGGTTAGGAGGACTTAGCTCAGTGGTATTGTGATTCAACCCCAGAAGATCGTGTTGTTTTATTGAATGCTTCGCACACTGGGCAGGAGAGCATGGGGGGGGGGGTGCGTTAAGTGCCTTCTGTTTGGTCAGGGAGAGGATCCCTCCTTTACATGGCCTGTGCGCTCACCTGAGCCATCTGCCTACTTGGCCCCATCTCTTGGCTCCGCACCTTCTTGTCTTCCTGTTTCCCATGAGCCTCATCTTTCCTGGGCACCAAGGTCTGCTCTCTGCAGAAGAGAGACAGGAAAGAGAGAGAGAGAGAGAGAGAGAGAGAGAGAGAGAGAGAGAGAGACAGCAGCCCTAAGGAGTTGTGTTGAGCAAACACCGTTGTGACTCTTAAAGAATGGGTAGGCGGTGACTCAGACAGGAAAGAATTCCACACGGAAAGTAAAAATTATTTCTTACATAATTATTTTTAAAACTCAATCCATTTTTATCCATACGCTATAAAACCCGGAGCGAATGGCTTTCATCTGCCGCATGGACGTTTTCTCATAGCGAGAACAGTGCGAAAGTACGGTTGTTTACGTGGGCAAGTTTCAGCAGAGAAGACAGACAGCGTGAAGAGGACAGGTGAGCTCCGTGGTTCAACACTGGAAGGTAGCTTTTAAAATCCCTAAGCATGCTTAATTTCTAAATACAGGATGAAAACGAGCTCAGAAGAGTGGAGCATTTCTCTAATAGGTAGGGGAGCCCTTGGTAGGTCCCCTGTGCTCCAGTGGAAGGCCACGTACGAGAGTATAAGGGCATCAGAGATCACGCTTGATGGCTTTAGAATAAAAAAGGACATGAAATGAGTGGGTAGGGACAGGGGTTCAAGTCCGGGAAGAGTTGGGAGAGGGTGCGGATAATCAGAGACCGTGTAGAGAATTCTCAAAGAACTAACAAAAACATTCCAGTGTTACAGAAAATTTCACTTTAAGAAGGAAGGTAGAGGACGTTTTAAAAATAGATATTAGAAACATTTTAGGGACGATGGGTAAGGCGGTGTTAAATATTCATGAGACTTAAGACTTAATTCCGACGCAGTGAGGAGCATCTTAAAACATGAACAAGTCAAGGCAAACTGAGCCTGTCACCCTGTGTCCCACGGCGTAAGCACGGCGCTCCTGTCACACTGTGCCCCACGGCGTAAGCACGGCGCTCCTGTCACCCTGTGCCCCACGGCGTAAGCATGGCGCTCCTGTCACACTGTGTCCCCACGGCGTAAGCACGGCGCTCCTGTCACACTGTGTCCCCACGGCGTAAGCACGGCGCTCCTGTCACACTGTGCCCCACGGCGTAAGCATGGCGCTCCTGTCACACTGTGCCCCACGGCGTAAGCATGGCGCTGCAGCGTGGGCTTCCCAGTCCATGACTAGTTGTTCCACATCTATAATTCAGGCCACTATGATCTCAGGGTCAGGAAGCCGACAAAATGAGAATTGGAAGAAGCACCATAAAATAAAACTTGTTTCTACTTTTAGAAGTTTATATTCTCATAGGGTATCAAGTCTCTTCTTGGCTACTTGCTGTGAATATATAGGGGGACGTAATCCCCCTCAGGAACAGTCATAGGGGAGGGGTAATAATGGGAAATGGGGGGGGGGGAGGAATGGGAGGATACAAGGGATGGGATAAACATTGAGATGTAACAAGAATAAATTAATAAAAAAAATAATAAATAGCAATGATAAAAGCAAAAAAAAAAAAAAAAAAGAAAAAAAAAAAGAAAAAAAAAAAAAAGAAAAAAAAAAAGAAGTTTATATTCAAATGGAGAGAGCCAAGAACTTCTGCTACCCAAGATCTCCCGTGTCTCTGTCACCAAAACAGTCTCGGGAGGACCGGGTTGATTTTGGCCTACTGTTTCACCAGGCAGAGTCCATCACGGCAGAGAAGGCATGGCAGAAACACTTGGCGCAGGTTCCTCCTCACACCACCACGAGCCAGCTAGTAGAGCATGCCGGCTGGAGACGCGGGAGAGTAAGTCCTCCGAGGTCCATCGCTGGTGACCTGCTTTTGTGATTCAAGTCCTACTTCCTGATGCGCCCACAGCCTTAAAATCATGCCACAAGCTGGGGTCTGAGGGTCCAGAACACAAGGCTGTGGAGGGCATTTCATATTAAAACCCTGTTCTCTGCTTGTGCTCAAGGCAATCAAACATGTCCAGTCACAAATGGAGACTCATGTTCCTATACTCGCAATGGACATGATGAGGTTGAGGTACCAAGCTTGTGTGGTTCCCCTCACGGTCACCGTGTATACTTTTTTTTTTTTTCGAAACAGGGTTTCTCTGTGTAGCCTTGGCTGTCTTGAACTCGCTTTGTAGACCAGGCTGGCCTCAAACTCACAGCGATCCACCTGCCTCTGCCTCCCAAGTGCTGGGATTAAAGGCATGCGCCATTACCACCCAGCCACCCTGTATACTTTTAAGAGACTTATTTTTAAGTGTGTGTGTGTGTGTGTATGTGTGTGTGTGTGTGTGTGTGTGTGTGTGTGTGTGTGTGTGAGAGAGAGAGGAGAGAGAGAGAGAGTGAGCGAGAGAGAGAGAGAGAGGCGAGAGCGAGAGAGAGAGAGAGGGAGAGAGATGAGAGGAGAGAGAGAGAGAGAGAGAGGAGAGAGGAGAGGAGAGAGAGAGGAGAGAGAGAGAGAGAGAGAGAGAGAGAGAGAACAGTTGCACACGGAGACCAGAGGCATCAGATCCCGGGAGCTGGAGTTACAGATGGTTGTGAGCTGCCTGACGCTGGTGCTGGGAACTGAACTCAGGTCCTCTGCAAGGGCAGCGTCTGCTCCTAACCGCTGAGCCATCCCTCCAGCTCCTCCTTGCACTTTTATAGCACGTAGAACTCTTGCTCTTCTCTTCTGAAGCCACAATTGGCAAGTCCCACCCTAAGACAACCCACACCCCTCCTTTGACAGAATTTTCTAATTTTCATAATTTTTAACACCTCATTAGTGGATGCGCAGTTGTTTCATGATTAATGCTACTCTTGCACATGTAATTTCCCCTTCATTATATTTTTCTAATTATCTGATTCCTGGAACACTAACGATGTGTATCTGTCGTGTCTGTACCTAGGGTTCCTGCCTTTTTCAGTGCAGGGTCTAATCTTGTTGCCGAGGAGATGGGTTTAAACTGATTTGCAAGCTGGTCTGTGATTGTGGTATTGTCATCCTTTTTGCTGCCTCAACTCTGCACCTATGGCCAGGGGCCTTGTCTCCGTGCAGCAGAAGGCAGGAGAGGAGAGGGACGGAGGATTGCTTGTCTCCTGCCCCCTCTGCCTCTCACATCCCTGGCTGGTCAGTCAGTCCACCTGTGATTTCCAAGTAAGCAGTGCTGTGCTCTCCACCTTCCTTTCTCTGCTTCCATGGCCAGGTTGGAACGTGCTCCGATATGCAGCGGTTCGCAGCTTTGTACAAGTCACACGTCATGTTCCCATTGCCTTGATTTGGCCAAAATGGGGATGTATTTTTTGTAATGGTCTTGAGAGTTTGAGTTGTTGTCAGCAGAGTCAGTGTTCTGTGAAGACACCAGCTCTCTGAGGACTGACACGCTCTGTTTCTGGAATTCGTAATTTAGCATACATGATAACAGGGCCTTCGCCCACGTGGCCAACAGTGCATTCCTTCTAATAGGAGCCCACGTTGGGTCGTCGGGGCTGTACAGCAAGCCTGCCAGTCCTTATGAGGCCAAGAGCCTCAGAGCTGTGAAGGTGAAGACATATACAGGGCTGGAGAGATGGTCCACCCTCATCAAAGATGGAGAAAGGGTCAAGAGCCAAGGGACAGGAGAAGCAAGAGACAGGATGCCTAGATCCAGCTCAGGCCAGATTTCTAGGCACAGAAGTGAAACAGAGAAAATGTGGTCCTCCCTACATTTGTAGGACCTGGATATGACAGAAGAAAGACACGTTGGTTGGGAGTATAGTTTGTCCTTACAGAATCCTGCAGACCAGTTTCTCACAGTGTGTCACAGAGAACAGAAGGACAAGAGGGCAACATTGGACAGCCCTGGTGAGGGCTCTCTTCCTTCATTGCTTGTAGATGGCCATCTTCCCATCGTCTTCCCACATGGACGACGAGAGAGGTGGGGGAGGGGCAGGAGAGGGAATGACAGACCTGTTGTTTCTTGTGAGGGATCCTATTGGATGACAGCATTCCTCAGCCTGTGCTCACCTGAGAACCGTCTTCACACACAGGGCGGTCTAGGACGTCAGCATCTAAACTTTGAAGAAATAGTATTCAGTCCACAGACCTTGATTCTATGACTTAAAATTATTTTGTCTCTTCATTTCAGTGGTGGGCGTGTATCTGCCTGTGACGCGAGTAAGCACGGTAGGATACTACTGTCTTACCATTCCTGTTGGCAGGCCTGTGACCCCAGCTGCTTAAAAGGTTGCCGTGGTGTGATTACAAATTCAGTGCTAGCCTGGGCTACAGACTGAGTTCACAGACAGACAGCCTTCATACCCCAGTGAAACATTGTTTCAAAATATAAAGTAAGAAGTGGGGGGGGTGGGGTGGGGCTAGAGTACCACATACTTAAAAAAAAAAAAAAATAGCCCAATTGAAAACTTTTTGTGTCTTGCATTTTAATCTCTTTGTCTAAAGAACAAAGAAATTTAAGAGCGCTCACTCCTGCAGAGTTTCCTATACTTCCCAGCGGCTTCCTCTCCTTTGGCATCATGTCTAGTTTCGACGGGCACCAAGCAGAGGAAACTCACAAGCGCACAGCACTAGCAGCTGAGCCACAGCGTATTGGAACCCACCAGTCTTTCTGCTGACTCTTGCCTTCTGTCTCGCAGCTCAACAATTTAGTTCTATTGCTGTGTTCTAAATTGTAATTTAACCATGCTTGTTTGTCCAGTCATTGACATTTCGAAGAGTTTGGGTTAATTGTTTGATGAAGTGTCTTCAATTTGGTTGGTTGTTCCTCTTAGATAAGGAGTTTCCAAGTTCTTTGTGTCATGTTGTACCTTGCTTTATAAACTTATGCACAGTCAAGGACCTGACTCATACATGGTTTTAAATTTTTGGGCATTTGGCACCTCCGACCAGAGAGGGCTACCCCAATTTCCATATTCCCCGGCCACTCTAGGATTGAAGTTCCACTATTCAACCCAAATATCTCTAAGCAGATGTGAAACAGCTGGAAGTAACTACACAGCAGAGCCTAAGAGAAACTGCTGTGGTAAGCCAACCACACCTGGGTCTGGTGTGTGTGTGTTTGTGTGTGTGTGTGTGTGTGTGTGTGTGTGTATACACAAGCCTTGTGGAGACAGTGATTTCAGGTGTGGCATTAAGTAATAATGGCTATTAATAGTGACTATTATTTAGTAATTATTATGTGTTCTAAGTATCGGGGGTTGTGCTTAATTCTTACACAAATTATCTAATCTATTCTTTCCAGCCACCACTGGAGATAGGTAGGAAAGAGCAAAACTGAAGGATAAATAGTTTGTTTATGGATATGTGGTTTGCAGGGCATGAAAGCCTGAATCACGATGGCTTGCTTGCTAATAGACTAAATGGCAGCACACCAGATTCAGTCAGGTAAGAGTGTGCTGGGAGATGGCGCCAGGAGGCAAAAGCTCCTGAGTCAAAGACTCTGGGAGCTGAGCTGGCCATGGTGGTTCATGTTGGTCATCCCAGCACTTGGGAAGCTGAGGTAGGATTTTTTGCAGTGGACACGAGGCCATCCTAGGTGCCACAATGATAATTTTGCCCCAAAACAAACAACAAACAATCCCCAAGGACCTTGGAGCACAGGGATCGCACAGTGTGCACACCAGTTAGTGTCTTTCCAGCCGAGCTGTTCTTGCTTATTTCTCTACAAACGCCCAGCCCTCATGTGATTCTTCACCAGACAGCCGTCGTGGTTTTGGCCTCCTGTGACTCTGCAGAGCCTTTCTTTTGAACAGTGTCACCTATTGGTTTAGCCAAGTTCTTTCTGGACCTAACAAAATAATTATGATACCTTCTCAACTATTTGAAGATAACTAATGCTCTTCTTGAGTATCGTCAGCTTTGTTCTCTGGTTCGTCACCTCTTCCTCAGACATTACCAGGCCACTATTCTTTGGTTAGAGGTGGCCGAGTGCCTGGTGGCTGTTTAGTCCAAATGTGACAGGAAGAACAAATGAAATCCATTTGACGGGTTAAGGCAACTTAGATGTCAGGAAACTGAGTTGGTCCAGCAGTAAGTCATCAGGTGACTGTGAGAAAATAATGCGCGGAGGGTCTCTGTGCCTGGAAGTCTGGAAGGGCTCACGCTGCTGTCATTTCAGTAATTATGCCGTTTAAGATTTCCCTTAGAAGAACACGCAGCTCGCACTTCCCAGGAACATAATCTGGTGTGCATCTGAACCTTCACACACTGGCTCCTGCCTGGCAGCTAAAACGTTTTCCTGTGGACGGGATTTGATTGGCAAATGAGGCTTTCATCTTTGGATGCCATGACTGACGGCCTGATGAGGTGGGAGATGGATCTCTCTGAAACACATGGGCCTTCTGTACGGCCCATTTTTGGCTATTGTCTCATGCTTCACTTGTAATTGATTCCTAAAATAGAACTCAGCGCTCCCTATTTGTTCTCTGGGCTCTGGATGTACTGTTGTAGCACAGACCTGAGAGTCAAAGGGGCTCAGCTTAGAAAATGGCTCTCACAGCTATGTCTGAACCTCTGGGTGTTCACACTGCCATTTGAAAAAAATACGCTTCATAGGAAAAACATCTCTGAAAAAGGCATGGTGATGCCATTTGTATTCGCTTAATGGCAAGTAAGTAATTTGTGGTCTTAAATACTAAGCACAGTTGAGATGGCTCTGCTATCCGGAGTCCTGTCAGAGCTGTACTCCCCACTGCAGCTCTTCTGAAGAACCCTCACATGCTAGCAGCCTTAGCTGTTTGTGGCTATTCTGTTTCTCAAAGACAGCACCTATATGGTCACCACCCACTGCCACCGCCACCCCCTCCCTCCCCCCCATCACAACAACAAAGCCCCACAGTGCTCTTAAGACGGGAAGTTTGGCCCATCTCCAGAGATGCAGAGCGAGTGCTTTGGAATGTTTTTCAGATTTTAGGAGACATTATAAAAACAATGGATTTGGATTCTTATAAAAACATTTATTTTTTTTTTTAAAGAGTACATCTTTACTTATTTTGCGTGTGTTCATATATGTGGGCTGCACCTGTCATGGCATGTGTGGAGGTCAGAGGACAGTCTCAGGGGTCAGGGGTCAGTTCCTTTCTTCCACCACATGGGTTTCAAAGGACCGAACTCAGGCTGTCCGACTTGTTGGCAAGCACCTTTACCTACTGAGTCGGCCCTTAAATTTTGTTAATATTTGTTTTACTAGAAAATTTTCTTTAATTTGTCCCTATAAAATGTGGGGGATATCAGAGTTTTATCAGGATGCAGTTGGGATACAAAGCTCACCTTACTAATACGGGTGGGAGAGCATGAGTATTTGACGTTACACAACTCCTTTGGCAGGCTTACTGAAAGTTAAAAGGACAGGTAGAGTTGACGGCCAAGCTCTGCCAAGACAGGGTGAGCAAGTCCTCAATAGTTCCTGCCCCCAGATATGTCTGTCAGATATATTGGGCCAGAAGGCTGAAGAAGATGCTCCAACGTTTTGGGTGACTATTCAAGTAGAAAACTGTCTCTGTCATCTTTTCATTTGGAAAGCTACTAACCTGCACTCGGGCAGACTCAGATAATCAAGTTTACTCCTTCTTGACTCTCTGAGGGAGTTGAAGACCAGGTAGCTTAGTTTTACAATGAAGCTTAATTGTTTAGGGGTTAAGATGTTTTTAGGTCTAGACAGGTGTTATAAGTTGATAATGACAATACGTGATGGAGATTGATTTACATTCAGAAATTTAGATGCACCAAGATAAGAAAGATGTCTTCTTCAAGGCTGTCAAATACAAATAGCTAAAATACTAAGAATGTAACATTGATATAATTCCTGATTGTGTCACGGTTCTTCTTGCCATAGGTAATCTATTGTATATATGTGTAATAATGTAAATGTATATGAACAGAAATAAAATAGTTTAAAAAATAACAACAAAAAAAGAAAGTTAAAAGGGGCTGGAGAATGGCTCAGTGGCTAAGGGTACTTGTTTTCACAGAGGATCTAGGTTTGATTCTCAACGACCGTATGGCGGCTTAACCATCCTTAACTCCAGTTCCCGGACACACATGATACACTGACATTCATATGAGCAAAACACTCATATACACAAATAAAATAAATAAACCTAAAAAATGAAAAAAGACAGCAATCTAATAGTTTTAAGAGTATTTTTAGCAAGATCAAGCGCTATAAGACTTAAATAATGTTTTTTTGTTCTGTATAATTGATTGTTGATGAAGGAAATGACTTAAAATTTGGAGTAAAAATGGCAAGTACAGTTAAAATATTCTGTTGAAATATGGTAGTTCTTGATCCTGTAATAATAATTGTCAAGACCTGTTGCTATGGTTCCCAAGCATTCTGACTTCATGGTGAATCACATTTTATTGACTCAATTTCAGCAAAACTCAGCCTGTCTTCCAGCCTAGCTGGTCCCATCTCCAACAGGAATAGCATGCTCCTTTGACAGGAGACGCGGGGTTATCTTCCTTGGAGAGAACAGTGCTGCACTCAAGGTTTGAACTCCCAGATGTTGCTGAGGTTCATGGGGCTTGTCTGACAATGTATTGAGCCAGCCAGTCAGGGGCACTTGACACCCCATCTTCCACACTGCCTGCTGAGGGCACAGTGGAAGGTGCTCCACGGAGCCACCGACTTTGCCCCTTTCCAGAAGGAACGGTTGTTAAGGGCTCTGCTTGGTGTGCTGAGGGAGGACACTTGCAGGTGCTGTTCACCCCAGAGGAACCTTTTGAAAAGAACTTTCAACAGTAAAGGAACCAAAGACTGTAGCTGGCACCAGCAGGGCTGACTTCAGGGCAGCTGCAGAGTGAACAGAGTGAACGGCTTTCCCTGTTGCTGAGATCCCAAAGGTAGTTGTTTACCAGATCAGCAATCAGTCGTCCGGAGGGTAGATCCCGCAGCTCCCCCTCCACCTCCCTCCCTCCCTCTCTCTCCTGTCTCTCTTTCTCCGCCTCAACTTGATTTTTGTCTGTCTCTTCGTCTTTCCAGCTCTCACCCCCTTCTTTTTCTTTCTTTCTCATCCTCACTTCTCTCCTTCCCCCTCTCACGTCTCTGTTCAACCCTATCTCCTCTCTCTTTTCTCTTTTTTCCTCTCTCTTTGCTTCTTTTGTTCCTTTCCTTTCTTTCTCTCCCCTTCTCTCTCTCTTAATCTCTGATTTCTTTTTCTTTCTTTCTCCCTTTCTTTCTTTCCTTCTTTACTTTTCTCTTTCCCTCTCTTTCCTGTCCTTTCTCTTTGTGTTCCCTCTATTTCTCTTTCTCCCTCTTTATTGGCAGAGTAATCCTTTTCTCCTTAGGACGGTTTCCAGGTTGTGAGAAGCCACAGAGACACTAACAAGGGTGTGCTGAGAAGTCAGGCAGGAAGAGTTACAGGGAGGAAGGCTCCACAGAGCCCAGGCTGGGCTGCTCCACATGGCTTTAGCCTGTGCAGTTGGTCATTGCGACCTCACAGCCGCGGGCACTCCAACTCTCACCTGAGTACAACTAAAGGGCTGTACCAGGAACCTAACCAAGTTTCTGTGGTATCTTAAAGACCTCAACCCAAGGCTATCCACATTGGAAAACTAGGCCCAGGTCCCTTTTCTTGGTAACTAGTTCACAGCGAGGTCCTGCTGCTGCTGCAGGCTGCCTGTGCGATGGGGTGCACTGCTTGATGGCCTCCTGCTGTTGCTGCCTTTCCAGTCGTATGGAGGAATCCAACTTCAGGTCATAAATCCCCAGAATCTTGCAGAAACATTTAAACGAGTGCAGTACTACCCAAAGTGTAAGTGACATCCTTTTCAAGGGCCGCCTGATGCCTAAGCGTACAGCCCTACAAACTTGTCCACTGAAACGGGCACACGGTAAATCTAGGTTTTGTAATTAGGACTACATGATTCCTAACTCAATAATTAGAAGATAAAGTAACTCTGAAAAATAAAAGCAGTAAAGGAAAACATGGAAAACACGGCTTTATGGAGACATAATGAGTCCCATTTGAGAGAAAGAAAAACAGACAATAAATCAGTTGAACAAATACAGACTACAATCTGGACAGAATTATCTCAAATGAGTTAATAGGTTAATTCAAAATAATATTTTAGGCTTCCAGCCACAGGCTCACAGATTTGCTGAGCCTGTCTTCAGCATCAGCTTTCTGAGTCTGTTCTGTGTTTATTTTAGTGGAAATGAGTGAAGAATTAAGAAGTAACTAAATGACTTCTCCATGATGCACATGGAGCACTGGTGCCATAAAAACAGCTTCCTCAGCGTTTAATCCATCAATTAGACTGCTAGATTAAAATAAAGATACTCCCTGGACATATACAAATACACACATGTGGGCATGGGCATCCACTCATCTCTAATGATGTTCCCCGATCACTATGGGCATAGGATGTGTGAGTTGCCAGCTTTGGGATGGTTTAATGGAGCGATGGCCGAGTCAAGCCATCCCTGGAGGACGCTGCCCCAGCGTTCTGATTCCCAGACTAGGGCCCTGCAGACCTAGAATCTGCTTTTCATTTTATAAATTGACTTTAGCAATATTTGTTACTGTGCGAGGGTACCAAAATATGAAAGTCTGTTACTTCTTTTGAAATGTGCAGAAGAATATACAATATAATGTTTCAAATAAGTGTAAGTAGCCTTACACTCAGGCTCAGTCCTATAAAAAAAATAAAAAAATAAGAAAAGAGAACTCTAGAAATGCTTCAAGCCATATTAATAAGTTACCTAGGTTTGTGTTTTAATGGTGCCCTGTGCACTGGTGCATGTGTGTGTGTGGTGTTTGCATGTCTGTGTGTGTGTGTGTGTGTGTGTGTGTGTGTGTGTGTGTGTGGTGTTTGCATGTCTTTGTGTGTGTGCACGCGCAAAAGTCAGGGCCTGGCATTGGATACCATCCTATGCTGATTTTCACTTTATTTTTTTGAGACAGGATCTCTCACTGAACCCATAGTTCACTGACTCTGCTAGAATTACTGACCAGCAACCCCTTGGGTTACTTTGTTCTCTCAGGGCTTGAGGAGGACACTGCTGTGCCCACCTCTCGTCTGGAGGTCTAAGGCCTCATGCTTGTCCAAGTACGTTACCTGTAAGCTGTCTCCCCAAGCCTTGGATTTTTGCCAATGTTAATTGTAGGAGCAGCCCGGGAGAAGACACTTGCAACTTATGCAGGTGAGACAGTTATGCAGAATATATAAGTAACTCTTACAAATCAATGAGGTAAGTCTGAGTGCCGGCTGTGGGAAGGGGAGCGTGACTGGCAAGGCTTTGAAAGGAGAATTAGGAAATTCGAGGACTAACCAACACACCGAGTCTGGGGAGATACAAACCAAAACAACTTCAGAAGTATCCTGTCAGCCAGTGAGGCGATGGGAGGGCAGGAATGTGGATACAACTGTTGGAGCTTTGAAATCTCCATCCATTGAATTCTCGTCCACACAGAGAAACCAACTAATAGCACGCAAAGCCGACAGGTGGGGTGGGGATGTACTTGCATGCCTCTGATCCAACAGCACTGCTTCTGCTCTGTACTGAAGGGTGAAAAGCAGGCTGTACACATCAGGAGGTCATTTCTGGGATTTAGTGACACAGAAGCCCAGGTGCACACATTCCATGAGTGCATGCGCATACAGAGATAGCACAGAGCGGGTATGGGAAGGCTGCGGACCCCTGTCAGAGGAAGCGGTCCCTCTGGGGAGAGAAGGAGAGGAAGAATGCATCACCTAGACTTACCATGTTCAAATGAGCCCCCGAAAAAAGAGATATGTGTGCCAGACGCTGCAAAGTAGTAACTCATGCCTATGTTCTGTGGTAGATCTTAGCTGTCATTCTTGGCTGTGTTCTGTGGTAGACCTTAGCTGTGTGGCATTTTTTCGTACTTTCCTACAGGTTTGGCAGGTTTTGTAAGGAAGTAGTTGCCGAGGGTGTGAGTGAACCTTTTCTCTGCTGGGCCTGGAACCTGGTCCAGAAGCAGAGCTCCAGTGGTCTAGGTGCAAGGAAGCTGTGACACACAGACAGCAGGTGGCCCCTCTAACGGAAATAACTAGGAACTAGAGTGAGGCCAACATGGGTCTAGGAGAGCTGTGACCTAGGTTGGGAAGATGGGTGCTGACAAGTCTGGCTTTGGAACAGGGTAGGGCTTGAGGACACTTTCCCTCTCCCAGCCCGGTTCCACCCCCGTCACCTCTTCATAGGTCAGAACACTATGTCATATACCACACAGCCACTGGGTAATCACCCAAGGAGAAGAGCAAAGGGTGCGCTGAGCTGTGGTGACGAGGGGCTGGGCTGGGGCAAGCTGGACCTCTTAAGTTGATAGCTGAGGCAACACTGGGTGCTGCCTGCAGTGAGGAGCTGTGAGTTTGCACTTCCATCTCCAAGAAGACAATGGATTTTCAAAATGTCAGTTCTTTGTTCTGACTTGATAAGGCGAAAGGCTAGAAATTGGCATCTTGTGGTAAAAATGGAGGTGGAAACAAGTACAGAAAATTGACACTTGAATGCATTAGCGAAGTGCATGGAACTAAGGAAATTTTACCTGAATCTGATGCTTATATGCCTATGAAACAACAAAGGGAACTAAGCTTGATAAATTATTAAAGACACGTGCGTGCGTCTTAACCCAAGCCAAAGCCGTGCATGTGTTTCCCTCCCGGCCTTTTGACAAATGCGTTCCTTTCCAGTATGTGCAGGTCAGTGGGCTCACGGCAGAACCAGGTAAGCTGGCCCAGGACACCACCTCTTTCTAAGACGAGGCGCAATGCTCTCTTCAGCTGCATTTCCAAAGGTAAACAAGTGCAGAAATTTCTTGGAAGACCCTGCTTGAGTCTGTTCTTTGTTAAGCCTTCCTTGCAGAAGTCAAACACGGTTTCCTGTTGCATGTTTACTGAGCCCCCCTGTCCAGAACGCATACAATGCGACACTGCAATTTTCCCATTTGTTAATTTTTCCCATTGAGCTCATTCCTGCCTTTTAAACATCCCCTTTCTTGTAGTCCACCTCGCTTAGAGGTAAACACAGAGGATTACAAACATTCCTGCGAGATATAAAACATTCCAGGAAATTTAATTTCTCCAGTCACGGGCTTTAGCGGCAACGATACTGTGCATTCGTATAACATCTCCAGGACGAGAAATATGAACTCTTTTTGCTCATTATCTGGAGACAAGCATTATTATCATAATTTTGCATCCCATGTAACTGAGTCACAGGAAATGAACCAGAGGCAAAGCATAGCTGGAGTGTGTCTTGCACATACCTGGAGTGTGTCTTGCACATACCTGGAGTGTGTCTTGCACAGGGGCGCAGCAGAAAGGAAAGATGGATGCATGGATAATTGCACTCACTACAATAGCAGCTGCTTTCCCACCAAGAGGGGAGAAATCCATTGTTTGTGTCTGGCGTAGGGAATTGGGGGAGGGGACAGTGAAGGCAACTGCTGATGCTGGAGGTCAGGAAAGTCCCCTACACACCCATGTCCCCACGCCCTTAGGCCAGCCTATCCCTGAAGCCCCAGGCCTGGGCTAGGGAGGTGGGCTGGATGATAAGGTCAGGCATGCTCCTCTGGTGATTGCTGTCATTTGCCAATGAACCAGCTGTGGCCCTGGCAGGATGAATTGTTCATGGCCTGTGGACTAAGACCCTGGATTCATCAACCTGCCCGTTCAAACCTCCCTCCCCGCCACGCACCCCCCCCCCCCCACGCATGCCCAGAGAGCCTCTCTGAGGAAACTGGTATTTAAAGTAGCTAGTGTTCTCTGGTGGTGAGTGTCCAGGGCAGAGTACAAGCTCACCTGACTAAGAAAGTCCTCACCACGAGTGAGGACCTGAGTTTGGCACCAAGGACCCATAGAGGAATAAAAAAAAAGGGGGGGGGGTGCTGACATGTGCTTGTAATATTAGTACTGGGAGGCAGGAAAAAAAGTGGATCCTTGTGGCTTGATAGCTCTGTCCAGTGAGTCTATGTGGTGAGCTCCAGGGTAGTGATGGACCCCACGTCAAAAAGTAAAGAAATAAAGTCAACAAGAGTGGATGATACCTGAGGAATGAATGTCATCATATGTCATGCTTGACTATCACACACATGCACCCATCCACCCACATATGCCTGAACACACATGAATACACATATATACACACAAGTGTGTGCACACACATTCCTACCCATTTGTACCTGAACATACATACACACCTGTGCACATACATGCACCCATACACATGCACCCACCCACATGTGCTTGAACACATGTAAACATCAAACACACACACACACACACACACACACACACAGAATCTGGAGAGATGGGTTAGTTAGGAGTATTGGCTGTTCTTCCAGAGAATCTGGTGCAGTTCCCAGCACCTACATGACAGCTCACAACCAACTGTAACTTCCTCTGTCCTCTGGGCGTTGCACCAGTGTGGTGAATAGACTTACATGCAGGCAAAACACCCATGCACTTTAAAAAGAAAGGACCTAAATGAAAGCCGGTTTTGGAGGGTCTTCCTCGTGTCCTTCTCTCTCTCTCTCTCTCTCTCTCTCTCTCTCTCTCTCTCTCTCTGAGTCTTTTCAACAGATCCTTCTAGAGTTGCTAGGCATCAAGCAACACCCAGGTCCTAACTGGAGAGAGTGAGACTAGGTAGATGTTCTACTGCAGAGTCTAGGGACCCATCTGGATGTGTGCAGTGTACCATGCACTGCAGACAGGGAGGCATGGTGCTACCGCGCTGTCACCGTTGCTCCTAATTGTATATACCACGTATGTGAGTATAGAATTCAGTAAATGCCGAAAGCATGACAACCAAGTCCTTAAAGCGCAAACGCTTCCTGCCATGGGCAGAAGGAATGCTGCACACTGGTCAGCTGCACAGTTAGGGAGCTGCGTGGGAAGAATCCAGGCCATACAGAACCACAAAGCCTAGGTGCTCGGGCAAAGCTTGCAGCCTTGCTGACGCACATCCACTGCAGAATGAGACGCTGAAACACATCTTCTGTAAGGACAGTGAGAGTGGGGACCCTAACTTTGTAGGACTGTGCCCCAACCCCTGCATCTTGCCCACATCTTACTCGGCAGCCATGGCGTTGTTAATATGGCTTTGACCTAAGAGGCAGCAAGGAAGAACCGGAAAGCAGAGACCTGCCAATAGGCTGCCTTTTTTGGCACACTCGGAGAACAGTGCAAGAAAGTCTCATGAGAACTTCTCGAAAGGAAACACACTATGTCTGTCACTAACAGAGGGAAAAATGTCACTGGCCCAGTCAAGCATTCGTGGAACAATAAGAGCTTCCTGGTGCCAGGAGTCAGAACAAATGTGTGAAATGTGATGAAGGGACATGACCCTGCGAAGCTTTCACAGGAAAGCCCTCAGTCAGCGGAGGACGCAGTGCCAGGGTTTGCATGAGGAGGCGGGTCTCCATCAGATTCTAGGGCACTCTACAAGAGACTGTATACAGCACTTGGGTTCTGGAGTGGCCACTCCCCTGCTGGTTCTCTGTGTGTTCACAGCGGTCTCTATCTGTAAGCTCAGGGGTTTATATCTCCAGCTCTCACCTAAAGGGCGGTGGCCGCTGGGCACACACTGTGTGGCGCAGCTGCAGTCGGGCAGGGAGGGTGCAGGAATTAGGGACCCTTGTCGCTTCCTTTATGCTCTGTACAGACCATACAGAGTGAGCATGTTACTCATCTCACATTTCGTTTGTTAAGACCCTCCCCGCCAAAGCTGAGTACATAGACCCACACCCAGGCGGCTGTGCTTCCAGTGAATGCAGTAGGGAGAAAATTACAGCTGTGACTGAAACGCAGTCGGATGGATGGTTGCCTTCAAGGGGCACAGGGTTCCACCTGCTTTCCAGCCACCCAGTGGGAGAAGGTGGTCTCCATCTCTCTCTCTCTCTCTCTCTCTCTCTCTCTCTCTCTCTCACTCTCTCTCTCTCTCCCTCCCTCCCTCCCTCTCTCTCTCTCTGTTCTTTCTGACTGAAGAGCAGACACCAGGGGCTGAAGGAGTGTGCAACAATCTATGACCGTGGACTCAGGGTCTCAGATATCTTCCTCATTGCAGGTCTGTGAAGAGGAAAGCAGTGAAAGTCAATTGAAAGAGACAAAAGCAGTTTTCTTCATTTCTTTAGCATTAAAACACACACACACACAGAGACAGAGACAGAGAGAGAGAGAGAGTGAGAGAGAGGAGAGAGGAGGGGAAGACTTTTCTATTTTAACACTTTACTGTATAATGGTGTATGAATAATTTCATCATTTTTCTGCCATTTATTCAGATGTGAAAGAACTCAGTGAATAATAATAGCTGCTGTCAAAGGTATTTATATTTAAAAGGTCTTTATGTGAAAAAAATTTTTTTTGTCAGGACTGATTTTTCTCTGAGAGGATCCCTCTATCTCCTAGCAACCAATATGGCTGTCTTTCTGAGTAGATGCTGCACCTACGGTGGGCGCGTGACCTCTGTGTAGAAGCATCGGCGAAGTTAGCACGTAGGACTCACGTGAATTCAAAGCAAGTTGTTAATGTGGTCCGAGAGCCAAGCTTGACGTGGAAGTCTCAGGGGGTCTCCTTCAGGCAGGCTGAACACGTGACCCTCACACGCCCTCCTCTGCGATGCCTGAGTCTCGCATGTCCTGTGCATGCACAAAGTGCCCTCTCAGGAACCTGTTCACAGAGAGGCCTCCCTGCTCCAGAAGGGCTAAGCTGAGGGGATGCAGAGCCTTCCCTTTGCACATCACTGTTCTAAGGGACGGGACTTTCTTTCAGGAAGGGAAACATCAGCAGGAGTTTGCACGTTAGCCCCTCCCCCCCCCCTTGAAGAAAGAGTAACGGAAAGGTTTGCAGCTCACCCCACTTCCTCCTGCATTTTGATTGCTACTCATAATATACAAATGTTGTGCTCACTGCTATTTGGTCTCACGATCGGGACTGTCTATGTATGTCCTAAACATTAGCTAGGTCCCTTCATCTCTCTCTCTCTCTGAAACAAATACAGCAATAACACGGTTATGAATAAATCGTCTGAGACACAAATTTATAGAATGAGGGGAAAGATATGGGGACAAAAATGGCTGCGTCTCAAAGCAGAATGTGTATTATCATTAAAAACTTAAAAAACGTCATGGGCATGCGTCCTGACAGAAGGAATGCATGGTATTAAGAGAAGCACATTTAAATAAATTTTAAAACCTCTTTAAAAACGAACCTCATGAAACTGTGCTTCTGAAAATGAAATATCCAGAATACATAGGAGAAAGCACAAGACTCTAAAGCCAATGAGCAGCACACACTGCGGCGTGACGTTGCCGGCTAGCACCAAGATGGCACAGCTCTTCTTGGTCTCCGGCTTCCAAGGCCACTGAAGCTGACATCAGGCAAGCTTGCCCAGTTGGGGAAACAGGCCACCATGCCGCTCACCCGGGCCTCGCTCACCTGGGGCCTCGCTCACCCGGGCCTCGTTAGATGTCCACGAGCCTTTGCCGTCTACACAGAGAACACTTGACCACTTTGGGTACTTCTTCATTTCCGGGGTCATTTTAAATGCCATACGCTAGCTCCCATGAACAGCTGTTGACTCCCGGGTCCCAGTATATCACGCCCCTTGTCACGTGTCTGCAAGCGTTTCTATTAGGGTTCTATGTAGCCTCCAAGGGGAGTTCACGATGAACTTGTACAGGCATGTATTTTATTTTTTAAATCAACACCACCATTTTTAACCACAAGGAAGTCAAGCAATGTGATCACCCAGCTTTCACGGGTTCGTACAATGACTAACAGACGGCTCTTGAGTTCAGGAGCAGGTCAGCTGGCTCTAGAAACCATCCACTCTTCCCCTCACAAGGAAGCTGGGAAGCACTCCTGGGGAGGCCACTGTGCCACTGGCTGCACAACCAGAGGAATCTAAGAGGCTTTCCGTTCGTCCTTTGGGGCTGCCAGGAAGTGGAGAAGAACACACCTCCTCTGCCTGTGTAGACACTACACAGTGGTCAGTGACCCAGTCCTACAGCCTCATGGGAGGGTCCCACCCGCCAGGTCGTACTGAAGATTGTGCTGCAGCTGGTAGGTGCCCCCACTGTGGCTCAGGGCATCAGTGTCATGCACAGGCATAGAATCTCAGTTGGCACAATAGACTGGAAGGCTCACAGTCTTAGTGGGTATCTCAAGGAACCTCAAGTTCACAAAATACTGTGCATGTGTGTGTGCGCCTGCGCATGTGTACATGGGTAGGTACACACGTGTGTGCTTATCCATATGTGTTTGCGTGAGTGTGGAGGCCAGAGGTCAACTGCAGGTGTCATTCTTTGGAACTGTCTGCTTTATCTTTGAGTCAGGGTCTCTCTCTTCTTGGGCTTACTGATCCAGTGAGACCAGCCAGGCCAGTGAGCCCAAGGAGCCTCCTGTCTCTGCCTCCCCAGCCCTGGGGTTACAGGCATGTACCATGTGTACAACATGGCTTTTATAAGGGGGCAGTATGTGTGTTTGTGTCTATGTATGGGTCTTTGTGTGTGTGTGTGTGCATGTGTGTGTGTGTGTGTGAGAGAGAGAGAGAGAAACTCAAGCCTCTGTGTGTGCAGCAAGCACTTCACCGACTGAGCCCTCTCTCCAGCTCCATTTTGACAGCCTCCCAGGCGATCCCTTACCATTCAGGACTACTGCTGTCGAGTCTGTCCCCATGTGACATCTACTGTCAGAACCTGCACTCTAAGAGCACACCTCCTTTCCTTCCCAGGACCCCTGATCTGGGCAGCATCCTCTGTAGAATTACTTTTTATTGGTACTTGAAACTGTTAATCTCTTCTCAACCAACTTTTAAAAGTGCATTGATTTTTGCTCCCATGGTATTTTTGTCTTTAATGGGAAATTTCTAACTATGTGTTGGAAATGAGCAAATCTCCATGTTTCTGAAAGGTAAGTTTACCTCTTCAAAACACACGTGGAAAGAGAGAAGAGAAAGCTTCCGAGAAAAGAACAACAACAAAAAAATTATATCAAATAAATTAGAGAGGAAAATGTTTTGTAATGCATGTTAGACGCAGGTATTGATCTGCTCTGGAAGTGTCTGCAGTCCCTCCAGAGGACACAGAGGGAGGATTTTAGAGGCCATCGGAACCACAGGGCGGGTTTTGGCGCCTTCCTGTAAACAGGAGACTGTGGATCAATTCAGTTAAGAAGGCGGTGATGTCAGAGAGAAAAGTCAGGTCAGCCTGCTGCCTAGTAAGGCAAGAGTGGCTCCGAGCGGCTGGTGTGGGTGTTCTGGAGAAGGCTTTAAAATGATGTCCTTGTGGGTCACAGTCCTGTGCAGGTGGGTTTGTTCCTTCACCAGTGGCACTGTGTGCAGGTTTAAAAACACCAATGCCATTTCAATACTTAGAAGATATGTCATTCCAAGCAGTGCTCGTGTGTACACTCTGTCAAGCTCCCGTTTCTCCCCGCAGATGTGTCTCAGATCTTTGTTTCCAAGTCTAAGGAAAACAACACATCTTTCCATGTTTGCCAGTGGCTTAAAAGCTTTTCCTTGATGCCTTTTCCCAGGTGATGGCAGATGGGAAAGCTATCAAGATGCCCAGAGCAAGCAGTCATTTTGATAAAGCTAGGTTCTAAAGATCGTCACTGATGCAACACCAAGTGGCCTGAGAAGCAATTTCTGCGTTCCTCTCTCCTCAGTCAAAACTTATCTCTGTGGCTTGGACCTCCAATCCAGCTAAGTCAGGGTCTGTGTTGTTCTCTTCTGACAACTCCGTGTGGAGACAAGGAAGTGACATGACAAATGGGCCCCGCTCAGGTTCCAGGCTTTTCTCTCTGGTACCCGTTCACTCTCTCTCTCTCATCGGGCTACCAATCCCACCCCCGAATTTCCCTGCCAATTCATAGTACTTAAACAAATACATTTCTCATGTATACCTGGCTGGCACCAGGGATGAAAATAGCCGAGCCAACACCAAGAACTTTTCCCCTGCAGCTTTTTCTCCAAGGAGAGAAGCAGCACTAACTAACCCAGCCGGGTTAGGAAGCTGTAGAATTCTGTTACCTGGGTGTGAGGCGTTTTAGTTAACCATCTCCAGGTGCACTGCATTGCAAGTCTGTCTCTAGTTTACAGTCACCGCCCCCTTGCAGCTTCACCTTGTGAGCAATGCTATTTTTTTTTTCAATTCTTAATGTGTGGCAATTTCCCAGGCTTTTTTCCTCTGTGTAGCCTTGGCTGTCCTGAAACTCACCCTGTACACCAGGCTGGCCTCGAACCCACAGAGATCCGCCTGTCTCTGCCTCCCAAATGCTGGGATTAAAGGTGTGTGCCACCACCACCTGGCTTTCCCAGGCCTTTTATGAAGGGTGGTTTTTATCTTGATTATTAAAAAAAAAAAAAACAAAACAATCTGAGACATGCTTTTTGTAGAAATAATGTAGAAAATAATGTAGAATGCTTGAATTGAAATGAACTCATTGTAGCGTTCTGTTTGTCTCCATCTAGGCTGCTTAGAGATAGTCGCTTTTTCTTTTTTCAGTTGCTGCTTCTCAAATGCAGATTCTGTAGTTTCAATCCTAGAAATGAAGCGATGCAATAGGCCATGAAGAAAACATTTCTTGGGGAAAAATTGTTTAAAACATATATAAAACTCAATGCTGCCAGGGCTATAATGGTATATGAAGGTCCCGTGACATCTGTGTGTATAACTGGGGGATTCTTTGCAGCCAACAGTTTAGACAGGAAGCTAACAGGTAAACCAAACAACCTGCAGTGCTGGGCCCTGCATGCCGCCCACGGCTTCCCTGCTACCCATGTTGCCCCTGTTAAAACCACCCGCACAGCTTGGTTCCTGGAAGTCTTCAGGTGATGCTGTGGGCACAAACAGTGTCTTCTCCACTGCACACTCCCAGCCCGCACACTTTTCATCTGCCTATGCCAACAACTTGCTGATTTGGAGGAAACGAGGTTGGTGCAGCCTGGAGAAGGAGGGACTGAGGCTCTGAACATAGCACACTCATCGCAACGAGGTGGGCTGTTAAGATGGTGTCTCGAGAGTTGCCCCTGTATCCTGTTCTCTTCTTAGTGTTGTTAGCTGCTATGGGCAGTGGGTGGTGAAGATATGTCCTTGCCCTGGTTGAAGCTCTGGGTGGAGAGAGCCCTACCTTCCACAGGATGAAACCAGGATCTTCTTTCACCTCATGAAACACACTGAGGCGATGAGACAGAAACTGAACTCTTCCTCAACGGTGGACTTAGCAGGGCAGGGTAGAGGCAGTGGACCTCAGACGGGGCAGCCATGGTCAATGGGGGAAGATGAGCAGGCTTGTGAGAACCTCACCAAGATGGATGCGCAGCTTGACCAAGAGGTAGTGAGTGTGCAACAGTGGTGTTTTTAAAAAATTGTCTCAGAAGAGAACTCTGGGTGAGAAAGACAGCTGGAAGTCTGTGTACACTCATCTTACACCAACAGAGTCAGATTATAAAAATGGTACAACATGGCTTAGCAAGTGCGTCTCTAAATTCAATACAAATCTAGTTAAAATGTCAATTATGTCTTATTTGATTTAGAAATTGTTGCTGTAATTCCAGAAACCATATGGAGGGACAAATTACTAGAATTGCCAACACATGAGGAAGAAGGAGGAGGAGGAGGAGATAGTGAGATTGGCCAATGTTACGGCAAAACACAGGTACACCTCAGGTTTCACTGTGGCCTTTTCTTGGTCATAGTAGTTAGGATTATATGATAAGGCCACAAGGTTGGCAAATCGGCCACTGAATAGAAGGAAACAAGAAGTCCACGTAGGTCTTCTAGAAGGGAACAGGATGGACCAGGTGTAACCCTGGAGCTGAGAGGAACAGAGACAGACCGGGTGTGCTGCCGATGGTGGCAGGGCTCCAGTGTGAACTGGAGGTGTCTGTGGAGAAGCATGCAGGGCTGAGATTCAGACGTGGTGCAGCACGTCCACGCGTGACTCACCCAGTCACAAAGACATGCAGTTCCATGCTCCCAGAGCTCAGGGACTGCAATGGAATGGAAGGACCTGCTGTCTCTTTGGAAGATGTCCTGCCTTCGTAAGAGACTAGGAAAGGAAGAAAGGAAGGGGTCAACAGTGACGAGCATCCTCATCCTCAACTCGCATCTTCATCGTGAGGGTGGAAGTGGCTGTTGCGTGGATAGAGGGCATGATGCAAGCTCTTCTGAAACAACCCCGGATGGAGAAGGAACTGCTGGCAGGAACAGCCATGGTGTTCTCACTGTTCAGTTCACGGTGGCTACTGAAAGCTTCCGCATAGCTTTCTCAGGCCAATGTGGCATCATTAGGAAGACAGTCCTCTCCTAATGTCAGAGTGTTTGAGTGCTTGTACATTCTTATTCACGAGCCAGTGTGTTTGTTTGACTTGCTGCAGATACACAGCCCTGTCTGTGCACTTCTTATCTCAACACTGAGGGGCGCAATCCCGGTGCCAAGAGGCCGCTGGCTTCCTGTTTACCACCACAGCACCAGCCTGCTGCTTTCCCACTCAGCCTAGAGAGGCAGAAAGTCTGGGGAAAACCATAGGAACTGGGAATTTAAAAACAAGAAGCCAACAACAACAACCACAAAAAACCTGCTCCCTAAATCATAGACTCTGAGACAGTGGGAGAGGTGTTCAGCAACTGCTGCAGAGCCACAGAGATGAGGAGGCTGGTCTCTCGGACTCCCCGAGCCTCGTTTCAAAGGTGTCGAGACATTTCTTCGCCTCTGTTACAGTGATGGCAAACGTGCGGCCAGACGAGGGCCGTTGGGCTTGAGACCCCTCATTAATCTGTAACCGGGCTGACGGTTGCCACTAAATAAAAACCAATCTGCCTGCACTCAGAAAAGAATTGGCTTAATACATTGGGAGGCCACAGGGCATTTGTCTGGCCCACTTCCCCCAAGATATTTTTTTTCCAAACCTTCTCAGATCTGTGCACAGAGACTGTCCAGGAGAAGACTATACCTTGTGGGAGCAATCCTGTGAAACACAGCTCATCAGAGCCTGTTTCTTTATTTCATTATCTGCTCTGCCCCTCCCTCTGCCCCTCCCTCTGCCCTTCCCTCTGCCCCTCCCTCTGCCCCTCCCTCTGCCCTTCCCTCTGCCGCTCTATCCCAGAGGACCAAGGAAGGGAATTTATTATAAGGGTTTCGAGTTGTTCCTGCGCCGGCAACAGTATTTTCTCAAGCACCACATGTATCCAAGGTTTGTCTCGCCATGGTCCATTTATTTTAATTTGGAACTGTCAGTGGCAGAGCATGGGGGAGAAGTAATTAAATTTTGACTAGCGTGGAAAAAACATTTGAAGTCTTAAGGCCGCAGCGCATCCTCACCAGCATTACTCCACTTCTTCCGCTTGTCCGATCAAAGTCTCTATCCAGAGTGCTTCCTTCGGTTACTGTATACAACTATGTTTGCAAATTATGGTCCTAAGTGATGCATGTCATTTTACGTGCAGTCAGGTGGCCCGTCTTGTTAGTTGCTCTATTCTCTGAGTCAGTCAGCCTTCACCTTGGAGAGAGCGTGTTTTCCAAACTGCACTCCCGTGCTTGTATCAGTAGAGGAGCGTTGCACAAGGCTTTCAATAGCATGTTGCACTGTAGAGAGACGACACAAGGAGCCTTGTCCTGGGTGAAGCCTGGGCTCGACAAACTGGTCTCCTCACCATCTTCTGCCCAGTGCTGGGTTGTCTCGCTACCTTCCCTCTGCCTCTAATAATTTACCTCAGAAATGTAAAGCACTGACTTGGGGTCTCTCCCCATTATTTTTCTCCATCTCCAACTTTTTGTCAGATAAATAAGGCTAATTTTATATGAAACAGTAAAAGTTTTTTGTCCAAAATTAAAATTAACATTAATTGAGATACTGGATAGAATATCAGAAAAAACATCAGCTTTTGTGTTTTCCTCTTGAATATGATATAAAAAGCTGAGCACACACCGTGCCAGCCGCAACCCTTCATCAAATCTGCAAAATCAATTAGGTACAAGTAAATCCAAACCCCTCCTGGCTGTTGCCGAGCCTCCACCTAGCACCTTCCCGGCACCTTACCCTTGGCACAGGATGTGGAGAGCAACCGGCAGCTGGGCAGCCTTGAGGTGTCTGTTAGTGAGCACTTTGTTCAGGTCTCAGACCCTGGGGGCCTGGCTTTGGGGTGTTGTAGGGCTTCCTGGAGGAAGCAGTTGCCTCCGAGACTGCAATCAGGCCAAGTAGGAAGGGAAGATACCACACAGGCCCGCAGGGAACCTCACTGCAGAGCTTACCAACCGTTAGCCAAGCATAAGCCTCGTCCATGTGCAGCTCACAGAGCAGCATACTGAAAACTCAAAGAAACACAAAAGCATGACATTCACACAAGTGTACGACTCACTTGAAGAGTCCTGCAAACCTCAGCAGAAACTTGACATAAGCATGACATAAACTTCATACATACCAACAGTTCCCTCCTCACTGAGAGCAGTGCTCATGGCAGAATTGTCATTCAGAGCATCACACCACCAGAACTTTTAATAAGACACTACTATAAAAGTAATACAAACCATATTACAGTGAGCATAGGACAAAGGGGAAGCGGTGTCTTGGGCTTCAGCTGCCTGAGCTTATTCATTGTCTGTATTTCTGCCTCTTTCCTTAAGTGCAAACACATCCAAAACATTTTTATTTATTATTTCTATTTATCATAAATGCATTATATTATTTCTGGTTTGCACAATTCTTCTTAAGTGAATACAATGTAATTTTACTTCCTTTGGTTCCTTTTATTTTTATTTTTTTTAGATAATTATAAACAATGCTAAAGTAAACAGTTTGGGGCCTACAGATATTTCTGGTTAGTTTCTTAGCCTAGATTTCCATAAGTATTAATTAATAGGTCGAAATTCTGGCTATGCCTTCTGCAAAATTATTTTCCTTATAAAACGTTGCATCAGTTTAAGAGCAATATATAAATACAAATCTGCCACACTTTGGCTGACATCTTGTTATTATAAGTTTAGGAGCCAGTTTATTCATTTCTTGTGGAAATGCCTCTTTAATCTTGGTGTGGCTGACCATTTGCAGATCTGCGTGACTCATGTGTAGACTTGCTGGTTGCAGCTCCGCCTTCTGGAAGTGCCCATTCCCGCTCTTTTCTTTTCCAGATGTGTCTCATTCTCTTGCTGCCGTGACTTGCTTTTATGCCTCAAGTCACACACTTGATTGCTCTTCTTCATTGTCTTATTTTCTCCACTCGGCCTCTGTTTACCACCCCCAAAGCTTTCTCTGCTCCTTACTACACACTCTACTTTGTGGGGTTCCTTTCCTCAGTCACACCTCAAGCGTGTGAGGTCTCTGCTCTGCACACTCAGGTGATGCTGCTCAGTTCACAGCAGCTCATAGAGGACCACCTGCATCCACCGAGCTCCCTTACATCCCAGCTACCTGCATGTCTGATGGCGGAGGTAGCGCAGAGTCAATTCCAAACCCCCTTCCATCTCGCCACTTTTCCCCATCCTGCTCATGACACCTGCACCCCCCGAGCTGCTCCCTGGAGAATGCTTAGGGTCCTCCTTCACTGCTTCCTTCTCTCTGCCTACTCTGTGAGCACTGAAGACCTCCATCTTTGCTGCTACCCCCATAGTTGAGGCCCATCACCATTTCTGGGAACTTTTGCATTTAAAAATTTAAAAGATGTATTTATTTTGTGCATATGAATGCTTTGTCTGCATGTACGTCTCTGTGCACCATTTGTGTACCTTGTAAATGTTACTATTTCCTCAGATAAGAGGGTGAGATGAGAGCCACACCCAAGCTTTACGAGTACAGGGCTTGGCCTGAGCCCAAAGAGTTTCTAGCTAACTATTCCTAGGCCTAGGGCTGGAGGCTTCTAGCCTCCGCACAATCTAATCTCCTGCAAGCCTGGACCTCAAAGGCGTCAGCTTCCAGCCTCCGTCTGCTAGCCTAGGCCTAGAATATTTTTAACCTCTGAGACTTGCTGCTGAATAAGCATATCTTTTCTAGTTCTTTCTGAACTCTGATTGGCAGGTTCAACTCAGCTGTTCTGACTCAAACTCCTCTCTCAGGAGATGAGAAACGGAGTGGTAAGGAGGCAGTGTGGGGTGGGACAGGGGCTTTAATTTCAGATGAAGCAGCAGCAATGCCTTCTCTTATTCTGTCTGCGAGCCAAAACCTGGCACAGAGGTGGGAGGTTGAACACAGAGCAAAGAGACCAGTAAGTGAACAAGCCCAGTCCACTTGCATGTGTATGTGGCGCAGTGACTAGCCTAGCCTCAAACGAACTATTGACAAACACGTTTTCTTTTCTTTTAATTTGTTTTTACTTTATGTTCATTGGTGATTTGCCTGCATGTATGCCTGTGTGAGGGCATCAGGTCTCCTGGAACTGGAGTTACTGGCAGAAGTGAGCTGCCATGTGTGCTGGGAATTGAACCGTGGCCCTCTGAAAGGGCAGCCTGTGCTCTTAATCCCTGCGCCATCTCTCCAGCCCTGACAAACACTTGTTCTTGACACCGAAGCAATGTCTATGGAAACCGCTGGGTTCCCTGTTAGTGTTGTTCTTGTCCCAGCTTGGTGTGAGCTCCTGTAGGTGGGACGTGACGCTAGATTTCTTTCATTGTCCTCACTTGTGAATGTGGAGGTAGGTACATGGTAGGCGAATACAAAAAATGGGGATTTATCTCCCTAACGAGTCTTCACCTTGATCTAACTGTAGGGCTCACACCAGCACGTATAGACCACATGCACAGCGTTTTTCACTAATGAGCCAGGCTTCCCAAACACCGTTTACCAGATATTTCCACTGTCATGGGTCTCAGTGTTCTGCAGCTGGGCACTATTATAAGCTTCACACTATCAAAACGTGTCTCCAGCCGGTGCCCACACTTTGCAGCTGAAACAGATTTGCTCTCAGTTTGGATAATTTGCTTAAGTAAACGATTAACACTTTGAAAGGCTGAAGGGTGGCTTTGCCATTCTTAAACCTATAGCAACGATGTCTGCCCTGACCTCACGCCCACTCTTCAGGACCGTTTCAAGTTGTCCTTTGGTCCTTTTAAGCATCTTGGATACAGTTAAAGTACAGAGAATAGGGTTGAGCCACAGCCCACCTGGCACAGGTAAAGCTTCTGTATTTTCACAATCAGCTCTATAGTAACTTCAGGCTCCAACAAAGTAGTCAACTGGTCTACCTGTGACCCTTAATTCTCCACATGACACTTTTACTGTGGAAAGAAACATCATACGGCGGTTCCTGCTCACTGAGTTTGCTCTGGGCTCCTGTGCAGGAGGGGAGGTTTTGTTCCCGACATGGAAGTCATTATCTACAGCCAGGTCTGCCGAATTGTGTTGAGTGACCTTCAGCTAATCTTGATTGGCTGCTCTGACAGGCTGAGCAGGATTGGGCGAGAAAGAGAAGCTTCAGCACTAAAGATTCTTTAAATGGTGACTTTTAGCACAAAGCATGAGAGGATGTTTGTCCACACAATGCTTTGTTTCATAAAACAAATGTAGACTGCATTTCATTAACTCCGTTTCCTTACCTCTTGAGCTCAGGAACGCTTTATATTTCTCTCTGCCTGCATACATCTGGACTATCTGGGAGATAGAGACCTCAGGTAGGAGTTGGAGTGGTACTTAGAGAACTGAAGAAACCAGAAGGTTTCCTGATGGACAGCTTGTGAAGGTCTTCAAAAAGGACAGCGTGCCTCTAAGGGCTGGGTTATCAGGAACCCTCAGGACTGGTGGTGCACATCTCCCAGGCAGGTGGAAATCCTTCTGTTAGCTGTTTTGGAAGTAGTGCCTCCTCATAGATCATCACTGGTTCAGATGCACAACTTGCAGCAGTCCGTTAGAAATCCACTTGGCAGAGTGAGCCAGTAACATGGATTTATATCCCCAACACTTACCTGAATGTGGTTACCCAGTGCTAAGAGGACACCAGTAAACAGATTCACACAGCTCCATCCTCCTGTAAGCCAAAGGCACAGCAAGTGGGTAGCTCAGGGCCACTTCAGCATGGTGGATCCTGCCTCTGGCTGTGGGTTACAGGGTCATTCAGTGGGTCACTATGATGCCCAAGAGAAGCGATGACTTTCGTCTCCTTTGACTAATGGCCACTGTTTAGGCTGCATCCTCACTCCAGGTTCACTGTGACTTAAGTTAGGAATGAGCATTGGTTATTCTAAAATGTAATTATTTATTTAGTTGAAGTAAGCTAACACAAGATATTTTGTCATTCTAAACAACTTAAATATTTTAACTATGTAATAATAGAGAGAAAGGTGAAAGATTGTTTGAAGTATAATTCTGCAGCATTTATTTGCCTCTAGACCTTTGGCTGTTGTCTGCATATGCTTCAGTGCTTTCAGGACCCCAGTCAGCAGGCTGAGGTACCGGTACCCACTCACGTGCAGGTCTTCACAGTGGGGCTATCCATATACGTGAGAGGATGCAGTTGTAGTCATTTGAAAGTTTTCTATAGTTACAGTGTGGATGCTCGTCTCTTCTTTTACATTTTATTTTTATTATTTCCGCGTGCGCGCGTGTGTGTTGTATGGATGACATGTGCTTCTGAGCACAGTGCCTCCCCAGTGTCGGATGTCCTGGAGCTGGAGCTACCAGCAGTTGGGGGCCACTTGCTGTGGGTGCTGGGAACAGAAACCGAGTCTTCTGCAAGCATAGCAAATATTCTCAACAACTGAGCCATCTCTCTACCCCTTATCTTTTTCTTAATTAAAACACACACACACACACACACACACACACACACACACACACACACACAATTTCTTAAGTGAAACAATGAAAGATAGATGATTGATAGATAGATACAGATAGGTAAAGATAGATAGATAGATGGATAGATGATAGATAATAGATGATAGCTAGATAGAATTTCCTTTAGCCTACCTCACTTGCTCTCAAGCTCGACTGCACTGTGTGCTTTGAATGAGCAAATGACTAGGAAACCCTTCTGTGTGATCCAGCTCTGATCGGCTTGGGCTGGGCTAGTTCTCTGATGATTCTGATGTATTGTCAGAGTTGAAGGCCATGAAACAAGACTCTAGAAATCAACCTGCTGCCTTATCATTTTTTAAATTTCTTTCTTAAAATATTTACCAGTTATGCTGAGCCTTATGTTAACTTGACATAAGCTGGTGTCATCAGAGAGGAAGGAAAGTCAGTTGAGAAAATGCCTCCATAAGATCAGGCTGCAGGCAAACCTGCAGGGCATTTTCTTAGTCAGTGGTTGATGGGGGAGGGCCCAGCCCATGGTGGGTGGGTCCATCCCTGTGCTGGTGGCCCCAGGGTCTATAAGAAAGCAGGCTGAGCACATCAGGTGCAGCGAGGCGCTAAGCAGCAGCCCTCCATGGCCTGAGATATGGAAGCCAAATAAACTCTGCTCCCTGGTTGCCTTTGGGTCATGGAGTTAGAAACCCTAACTAGGACTGCAGTGCCCCGTTTCCACAAGCATCCAACACAGGCTCTTGGCAGCTTGTGTTATGAAGCCTCAAGCCAAGTGCTTGGGTTTAAAGCCTACCCTGCCCTCTGTGAACTGTGATGTCTTGAGTGGGCCATGTTCTTTTTGAGTGATTGATTTCCTCACCATCAGCCATCCCTCCTGTGGCACTGGCCCGGGTGTCGTCTCTAGAAACATTGATTTGCTTGGTACTTGTGAAGCACCCACCATGCTGTAAGGATGAGCGAACAAATTTTTTTAAAACCATCCTTTTCTTTGGTTTTATTCTTTCACTAAGATCAGATAAAATGAATACACAGTCCTTCTCAAGGCTTTGCTCCTTTCTCCTTCTTGTGGCCTCTCGGCCCCGTGTTGCACTGGTTGGGGCTGAAGCTGATACGCAGGGAAGAGCGAGTCAGCTCCACCAGGTCTCTCAGTGTGGTGATGGAGTCGTTTTTCTAGCTCCGTATTCCACTGAAATTGCTTTTTCTAACTTTGGGCCTCAGTAAGCTTTGTCTTCTGATGCTACCCACTGCCTTTTAGCAGCCACACAAGGCGGTCCTGAGGTGTACCTTGCCTTGTTCCTGAAGCCAGCGTGACTTGGGCTTTATCAGCCTATGCTCATCTCATCACTTCTCTGGATCCCAAACATAGGTTAAAAAAAAAAAAAAAAAAAAAGCAAAAAACAAAAAACAAGACACTGTAAACTGCTTTCCAAATCTGTGTTATCTGCAAGTTCACTCTACATCTGCAAAATTCCAAGAGTTTTCCCATTATTGCATAATTGCTGGGGTTAATGTATATAAAATATCCTGTGGCCATTACCGCAAACTCGTCTGCAAAGACGACCTAATGGTTCATAGAGGAGATTTGTTTATGGTGTTTAGAAATGAGCCTCAGAGCACCACAGAAAGCACACACGAGCAGACTGAGTTCTCTCACCAGTAGCCACCTGCCGTTCACACAACCCTCTTTTCTTCCCACTCTCCATACAATGCTGGTCACCTGCATTGGTTGAGTTCAATGAGTATAGCTTGTGGTGACTTAAGTGAAAGGAGCTGAACAGCAGCAAAAACAACAGTGAAAATTTTATGAGTTCACTTCAGAGAGGAGCCTATCCATTTTCATCACCATCATCCACTTTCGATTGACTCTTTTGAGCCACCCAAACAGAGACCTTGCTTTCAGGGACGATAGCGTCAGCCAACAGAGGACAGGCAGCAGGGCACGCTTGTGGCCAAGAGGGTGCCGGGACACCAAGAGTCTCAGCTGGTGTATCTGTATTCCCTTCCCTAAAGTGCTTTACCCCCGAGGAGAGTAAACGCCTCTCTTCAAAGGGGACTTGGTCCAGGTTATCAGGGCTGAGGGTGCTGCCTGTGAGGTCCTCTGTGCAGCCGGTTAACTTACTGTGCATCTTGGGATTCTGCAGGTCTTTTTAAAGGTGATGTGAACATCAGTTACCAAAGCCAGAGCTGTTCTAGTCCAAAGTGCTGAGACTTGCAAAGGCATTGAGGCGTCTTAGACTAGACGGTGCATCCACCGTGGAGCTAAATGCTTGTTCTAGAAGAATCTTTACTGACTGATGAAAAGCCATTTAAAACACCAAGCAGCAGTAGCTACATCAGGCGGGTTGTTGAGCCACACAGCATCGGTTTTGTCAGTCTACTGTCCATTTAAAGGGGAAAGTAGACTCCTTGTTACTCAGCACAGCACTTCTGTGCTGGGCGGCCAGCCAGGCACCCTGTGGTGCAGCAAGAGCACTAGGTTAGATTTCTGCTCAGGCAGCTTCTTTGCTTCTCCAAGCAACTCCCAAAGAGCAGTCCATGCCATAGGAAACCCCTTCTGTCTGAAGTCTCCTTCTCAGGGAGAGACGCTGGGGGAGGGGTGGGAATGGAGCAGTTATTTTCATAAACTGCTGTGCTGCAGGAAGCCGCCTGTTACAGCGAGTCACGTTTCTCTTGTTTACTGGCAGGGGACATTTCTGTTGCGTAGTTCTTTTGTTCTCTCCAAGTGTAATCTTTGTGGCACATGGTGTTCAGACAATGTCGATGACCCTGTCTTCCATGCACTGAGTTCTCTGTCAAGACATTGTTGTCCTTCCCTGGGCTTAAGTCCCATTTAGTGCAAAAGAGGAAAAAAAAAAAAAAAAGAAAGAAAGAAAGAAAAGAAAAGAAACAATGGAGATAAATTTAGACACTGATGGGAAAAGTCAAACTGCTCACTGTCCACCCTTTGAAGCCACGCCCAGCAGGCCGTTTCCTCTAACCACCTTCTCAGGGATCCCAGGCCACACAGGGCAGCTCTTGCGAGCCAGGGCCAGACGGACTCACCCTTTCCGTGCTAAGTCATGTCCCAGGCGTCCCTCCTCTTAAAAAACAAAACAAAAACCACCAGCAAAAAAACCAACACCAACAAACACACACACGCCCACATGTACACCAATGTACATACACCACACACACACACACACACACACACACACACACAACAAAACAGCTGCATCTAGTCTAAAGTTAATCTCTCTGGACTCATCCTTATCAACCACATTTCCTTGACCGTGTCCGTCTGGGCCCCTCGTGTGGTCTGTACAGTGGCCTCTTTGTCAGGCTTGTCCCTCATTGGTTCTCCCCCAGGACCTGCGGCTTCCACCAGCCCCACCTCATCTGCTTGTGTGATCCCTGCTCCCCCTAACTCTAGACCATGTAAATTGACCCAGTGGTGTGGAGAGACATTTACCAGCCTCTACGGTGGGTGACGGATTCTGAAAGTTTCTAAACCATGTTCTATTTGTGTCAGGGTCCGTGTATCTGCTGCAGTGGCCCAGATAATAAGTCAATAAGAGCGCAATCTCTTCGTGGGCTGTCTTGTTAATGAACTGTGAAACTAGAGCGTCCTAAACACATAGCACTATGTCACTGGGAAGTAATGCAAGGCTCGAAGTCCTCTGCCACGTCCCTGGCAGGCCTTGTGGTGGGTGGTCATTGCTGTCTCCCACTGTTCAGGGTCTTCAGTGACTAGAGTTATAGCTCATAAACACACGCCATTAGCATAAGCACCTTTAGTCGTGGCATTTCTATACATGCATATCAGACATGGTTATTTGGGCATGCGTATGTACCAGCGCGATTTATTTTATCCAGCTAAGGGCAGTTTTCTAAGCCCCCTAGCTTTCTCTTTAGCTTCTGTCTTTGATGGGGGAGTCCCTGCAGTATTTCTCTCATTAAATCTCTCCAAAAACATAGTAGAAAGAAAATGTAGCAGGGCGGAGAGGAGAAAAGTAGGTAACAATCAAAATGCGAAAACTGTGAGACAGGGCTGAGAAACAAAACAAAACAAAACACAAAAACAAACCAACCCAAAACCCTGTGATTGCTTGCTTCTTAGGGCCAAAGAAAATTATGTCTGCTAAAGGCCAACAAGCCCACAGTGACCATGGCTAAAATGGTTTAACAGGGAGGAACGAGGACATGAAAGCATCCAGTCGTTTGCACTAACCTTCTATAATCTCACAAAATACTAACAGCTTTGTAGCTCTTAAAAAAAAACAGCAGCACCAAAATCCTAGACGTATCTTGTAATTAAACAGAATACTTTCACTTGACAGGTATTCAAAGCTACACACACACACACACACACACACACACACACACACACACACACACACACACACACTCACCAGAATTTTGACCCTGAATTTCTCCGCAGCTCTTACCTCCCATACCCTGTGCACCCCGTATTTTGTCCTAATCCAGTGTCCCCTTGGCAGGATGGCTCAGAGTTATCCTGCCAGCGATGCCAGGCATCTAGAACATTTCTCTTCATGCTGGCCATCACTTGTCATGTCCAGCCCCAGCTCTGTGTGTCTTCTTCCTTTCACCTTGTTATGTTTATGTCCTAGGGTTGTTATCAGTCCCTTCCGTGACTGCCGTTCTGTTTGCTGCCAAGCATTTGCAAATGAGGAGTGAAGGTGGTGCATTGGAGGACGCAACACAGAGGAGTCCCAAAGTAGATGAGGGGTACTTGTAACCCTAACTCAATCACTAACGTATTAGGGAGGAAGTGACGGGTGTGTGCTGAGCATGGTGTTGTACGCTCCTCCTCTGTGCTGTGCCTGTTTACTCACTACAGTGGCCGCTGGGTGAGAGCCTTCTGGTAGGACACACATACAATGCCTAGCGGAAGTTTGTTTGCAGGGTTTTGGTTTTCGTTCCCAAACTTCTCGCCTAGTCACAGGGTGCCACCGTCATCGGACGAGATGGATCAGTGTGAGAGAGTGGACAGGAAACGTGGGACAGGGTTTCTCTCTCATGGTGGGCATGGGTGGTGTCTTAGCCTCTGTGTCTCTTGCTGCTGAGAAACACCCAGCCTTGGCCTGTGGAAGCCAGTAACCACACAACTGTGATCATGTGATTGTGCTGTCTTTAGTCTTCGCCCGATCTTCCCCCAGCTTGAGAAGCAGCTAGTTCAGGTCTTGTGGCAGCAATCGTAAGGTCTTCTCCTCTCAAGCGCGCTCTGCCTCGGAGCACCAGATCGCAGGCAGCGTCCTCATCCTGCACTTGACTTCCTGAGGCCGTCATACACATCACTTCCCGTAGTCACACGGCTCATGAGTCACCTCTGTGGAGATGCCGGTCTGTCTTTTCAAACAATGCACCCTGCTAACCATCCCGCCACTCCTCCCCCTCCTCCTCACTACGTTTACTTCCTGTCATTTGTTCCCTCCTGGACTAACCGTTTCACTGGTCAGCTGGTTTGTGGTTGACCTTACTCACGAGAACTTAAAATCCCACAGAGCTGAGAGTTGAGTTTGCTCACTGACAATTCTATATAGAACCCAGAACTTGATGTCAATGATTGATGTCAGGGTCCACCTGTTCCAGGCAAATTCAGAGTCCAGAACAGTCTGCTGAGGAGATCTGTGTGAGAGGGCTTTTCTCATGGTCATGACCACAAACGCTGCAGCCTTCATTTGTGATTATTTAACACCACGAACTCTTCCCACCGTGGAAGAGTTATAGAAAGTGATAGTTCTTGTGTGTGAGTTGAAGAGGGCCTCGGCACCTAATTTTCCTTTCCCAGGGGAGGAACATTGTGAGACCGTTGTCCCCTTTTCCTTACCTGAGTCGCTATCAAAACGCTAAGGAAGTGAAGCTGGGAATTCAACCAAAGGCTCCATGCCTGAGCCCAACTCCAGTGTTTAAATTCGGAATAGGTAAAATACACTCGTCTGTTTTCTTTCTGCCTTACTGGGAGATACTTTCTCAAGAAGAGAGAAGAAACTGGGGGAGCAAGCTAGATAAAAAATGTGCCAGAAACATCCATGCTGACCAGTGGGAATGTCCTATCTGCAGAAGGACTCTGGATCCCAGGCCCCTCACCGTCGGTGTGGACTCTGGGTCCCCGCATTGGCAAGCTTGACATGAGTGGTGGTCCGCAGGGTATGAATGCCTTCGGTTGAAGGGGACGTTGTGCGCAGGGCGGTGTCTATCACCCAGGCTGTCTGGGTTCCAGTTCCTCTTCACCGTCACTGGCTGACACCGCGGTGAGCCTGCCTTATCTATCATTCAGCCTTGGTTCCCTCATCGGCGCAATGTTAGGTGCCCGCTGTGTCCCTTGTGCAGTTTGTTGGGTTTATTAAGTGAGAACATTTGCAGGAAGTCACGGCACGACATACGTCTGCATCTCAGAAAGTCCTCAGACCTGTTGACCCCGTCCGTGCCAACATCGGCAGTTTTATCCCTCTTCTGATTTAAACACTGGCATGAAAGGATTGAAGAAAACAATGGAAAAATAACTTATTTTCTCATTTAAATAATACTTATCACATATATTTGCATAAATGATATTTGTTTATAATAAAAATTTGAGAAATTGAGAAAAATCATACAGGAAAAATGATCATATAATCTTCCCCTTGTGTGTGCATGTGCAGAGAAAAAAGGAGACTATGCCGACCTTCTTTAAAAACACTCACTGACTTATATTTCAATAAGAATTAGTAGTGATTTTTGTGAACCCAGCATACACCCTCCCTCATACAAAGAATGCAAAATAAAATGCTCTGTCCCACTGTCGCCAGACAACATGCTTAGCACATTGTTAAATTTCTTTTCAGAGATTTTCTCACATAAGATTTGGAGTTTGTTCTAAAATCTTAAATTTATATTCTGAATTTTTTTAATTATAAAAGAAATAAAAAACTTGAGCTAGGCAATGTATAAAAAACCAGCCTTAAATGACTCATGTATGGAATCCAACCTTTCTCTATCTTCCTCCCCCCACCTCTCACCCTCCTTCCCTCCTTCCCTCCTTCCCTCCCTCCCTCCCTCTCTTCCTTCCCCTCTATCTCCCTCAGTGTGTATGTGTGCGCGCGCGCGCACGCGCGCACGTGCTAGGAAGGGATCCTGGGACTTTGCCCATGCCAGGCAGGAACTCTATCTCTGAGATATATACCAGTCCTTGAAGTCAGCATTTTGTGAAACAGTGAGACTTGGTGCTCAGTACCAGCTGTGTGGTTTTCAGCATTTAACTGGAGAAATGGGATACTCAGTGTGTGTGGATCAGAGCTGCGAATGCACCTGTCACCACGCTGGATCAGGACAGACCCTTGGCCTGCGGTGGTCTGGCACAGCCCAGTCAGCTTGCAGTGTTAGCTGGGAGAGCCCTACCCTCCTTCCTCTTGCCTCGCTGTTCCAGGCCTTACAGGGAATCTTGGAGAGGCATTTCCAAATATGTGGTAGACTCTGGGTTCAAAAGTACCTTAAAGTGCATCTCCCCGTCCCCCAGTGTATGGATACTACCACAGGGTCCACAGCTCAAGGCAGGAAGGACTAGGGAGGCAGATCAGTTCCAACATACCAGAGAATGAAGACGCGATAGCGACGCCACAGTTACAGCCACTGGCGTGAAGCCCAGCTGAGCTCCTGCTGGCTATTTGGAGCCACCCAGCCCGAAGCCTAGCCCTCATGGGATTTTCTACACTACACTACACTACATTCTCTCATCTGAAAACTAAGACTCTTTTGCTAACAAAAAAAAAGTTCAGAAACAACAGCTGTAAACAATATTGCTGTTTTAAGGAATTTCAGAAACTTGAAAGCATTTCTTGTGGTCCCTGTTTAATAACGCTCGGAGATGTTGCCTCTCTCTGCATCCTCAGATGATGCTCCAGTATGCTGTCTGTGTGGGATATTTTATAGATCCCACTGGGGCCCCCTTTCTATCTTAATATTGCACGTGCACGCATGGTGTGTTCAAGTGTACTTTTTTCCTTAAAGAAGGACTTTAACTGTACCTGTTTTTTGCCAGTGTTAAAGACAGTTTGCTCTTGGTTTCCTCCCTTATGCACAGGGATGGATGCTAACAGACAGAATAGGTATATGAGGCACAAGTTGTGGAAAGTATATGTCTAAGGGAACCATTCTCGATGTAATGTTCAGGGGGAACGTATGATGGTGCCCTCTGCCCCACGACATGCATGAGAAGCACTCAGCAGATTTGCCACTCAAGTGGACTTGACTAATTGCATTGTTGTTGGGCAGAGCTGTGAATAGTCGGTATGCCCTTCCAAAGCTACTTAGGGTTTTCTAAATTTCCTATAAGGAACACTCACAGATGTTGGGAAACGATGTAATTCTACAAAGATCTGATTTCTCAGGTGATTCAATCATGCCCATATTTCTTAAAATTATATCCCTGGGCCATGATTTTCATAACATGAAGGTTCTTTGTATTGATATATTTTTGGGATATATATGTCTTCATTAAATTAGAAATGACTTGAGGTCAGACATGGAGTTTTCCGCTGCTGGATTGTCCCTGTCTTGAGTATTGAGAAATATTCAGATATTGTCAGTGAGCCACTCAACTGGCCATAAGGACAAAATGAACAGGAGCTAATAGGTGATACTTCTCTTTCCCCATAAAATTTACAGTTCACTGTTACATATAAAATTTATAAAGTCCACCCTGAACAAGCTTTTATTGGATTGTTAGCAATAGTACTAATGTAAGAAAAGTTTCATGTGAGAAAATAAGCGATTTCTCCCCTATCGTGGCCAGATATAAGCAGTTCTGGTGTTTAGTGCACTTCGCACAGCTAGTTTTCCCTCTGTGCTACTTTCGGGTGCCCCTTGGATGTGGGCATGTATGATGAAATTGATTCAGTGCCAACTGCCTCAACCGTCTCCAGCAGTCCTTACCCCGGAGAGTAAAGCTCATCATCTGCGGTGGCTGTGTGTTAAAATGAAAATATGATGTAAATGATGGAATTTAGGCACGCAGATCCATGCACAGAACAACCATCTGGGAGAGGGGGAAAAAGAAAGAAAGAAAGAAAGAGAGAAAGAAAGAAAGAAAGAAAGAAAGAAAGAAAGAAAGAAAGAAAGAAAGAAACTCCAAATACCTTGTTTGGCGGGTCAGAAGAAATGTGGGGCTTGGGAATAGAAAGGAAGCCAGGCATCGGCCTGGGGCTGAAGGGGGACGAGTTAGAGATTTCCTAAGTGAATTTCTGTGTGAGGGGCATTCTGATTTTTTCTCAGGCGTGAAGGTACATGCTTACATGCCTTTCTTATTACCTAGGTGTCCATACTGTTACAGCTGTTTTGATAGGACTGGTCCACAGTGCACCAGCGATCTTCAGGGTAAGACGTGCACAATGTTAACCAAAACACCGAGAGTCCTGAGTCCCAGGGCCTATCTCCATGTCTGCCAAGAGAACAGCAGCACACGCCCTCTGCCTCACACACAAGGAGAATCTTCCCTGGGAGAATGGGAGGTGAGCCAGTTTGCTAATATGAGATGAGCAGAAGTCTTATCTGCACACACCCCCCCCCAGCAATGAGATGAGCAGAAGTCTTATCTGCACCCCCCCCCCAGCAATGAGATGAGCAGAAGTCTTATCTGCACCCCCACCCCCACCCCCAGCACTCAGGTGAGGTGATACGAACAAATCGGAACCTCGGATGAACTCCCAAGGAAAGATGCTAACAGGCTGAGCAAGCGAAGCTCAAGTCTGTGGGAGCCCCTGCTAGAGTAGGATGTGCACAGGGGAACCGAAGGGGGGGTCCTAAGGCAAAGCCCAAGGTGAGGGGATTGACGCTGAGGAGGCCGGGTGAGTATCCACCCACCCCGGGCAAACGCCTGGGGTAAGTGACGACAAGATTGTTTTAAAATACACCAGCATACATTTAGCCACAGGACATGCTCTCAGAGGCATGACTCTGTTGCAAGCGGGACCACCTAACAAGGGTTATCAGGGTGGACAAAGGAAGTGACCTCAGGCTTCCCCCAGTGAGATATGGGCACCCAGTGGGGCCATCAACTCTCTGTCGTCTTTACCTTGCGTCCATCGTCAAAAATTAGTGTCTCAGCTCTTGCTGAAGAGCTTGGACGCTCTGCCTGGCCAGCGAGCAGGCCCTTTGCCAAGTAGCTGGGTCCCACTCTGTTCAGTAATAGTTTGTCTTTTGATGCCAAAGGAAATCGTACTGTAATCAAGAGCCAAGAACGGGCTGAAGTCATCCGGGCTGTCCACTCCAGGTTTAGCCTGTCTGCATGTTCCCAGGCTTATTAAATACAAGTTACATTTACAAAAGGGAAAGGCTTTATTGCTTTCTAAATCTGTTTTAAATAAACGCCCCAGTGAGCCGCTGATAGAACAGACGCCCCTGGAATCTACAGTGGGTCCTATGGTCCTCAGGGACATAGAGAGAGATGTAGAAAAAGGGAAAGATTTTACTGAGATGGCTCGATACTTGGAGGTCACAGGAGAAGCTGATCCAACTACCGCAGAGACACTGGTCAGTGTGTTGTGTGTTGCCAGTGGTGTGGAGAGATGGAAGCCCAGCCGGTAAAGGCACCTGTTGCCAAGCCTGTCCACCCGTGTTCCATCCTTGGAAACCGCTTGGCGGCAGGAGAGCCAACTCCTACACCACAAGCTGTCCTTTTAGCTCCGCACACACGTTCCCAGTACCACAAAGTAGCTCAAACCATCTGTACCTCCATTCCTAGGGCATCCACTGCCTTCGTCTGGTCGCTATGGGTGCTTCACATACAAAACACACAGACATACGTGCAGGCAAGACATCCAAAAATTTAAAAAATAATTAAATAATTCAGTTCAAGTTAAAACTAAGTGCAAGGACTAAATGCCTATTTAACAAAGCTAGTATTTAAATGCGTCATCTCATTTAACCCTTGTGCTACGATCTGAAGTTAGGTTTGCCTCATTTTGTAAATCTGGAATCATGGAATCATGTTGTTTACCCCAGGTCTGTCTCAGAGACGAGGAGTTATAGAAACAAGACGCAGCTCTGTTCTTTGCAGCCTGCTGCTATGCTCTTTTCCATGTACTAGGCAGCTCACCTTGGTTTCTCTGGGGCTGGGACTTCAGCTGCCCAATCTCTGCCCACTCGCTTGCCTTTGTTGAGTTCCTCAAAACAAGGCTTTGAGCTCCACCACACAGCGTGAGGTATCTTGACTGTTGAATGACTAAATTAGACAATTCCTTCTGGCTTTTGTGGGACAAAGAATATAAATATAAGGAATAAAGGAATAGCCTAGGGTGGTGGTGCCTGTAATCCTAGCACTTGAGGGGCAGGAGTTCAAGGCCATTTTTGGTTACCTGAGAACTTGGGGTTTTTTTGTTTGTTTGTTTGTTTGTTTGCTTGCTTATTTTTCTCAAAATAGGGTTTCTCTGTGTAGCCTTGGCTGTCCTGGACTCGCTTTGTAGACCAGTCTGGCCTTGAACTCATAGCGATCTGCCTGCCTCTGCCTCCCGAGTGCTGGGATTAAAGGCATGTGTCACTGCACTCGGTGAGACCCTGTTTTAAACAATAAAAAATGAGAGTAAAGATGATGTCTTTTCATGTCCGATATATGTGGGATAAAGCATTTTCCAGAGTTTAGAACAGTGTTCCTCACCCCATGGGTTGCAGCCCCTTTGGGGAGAGTGCTGACCAACTCTTTCACAGGGGCTGCCTATCAGATATTTACCTCACGACTCACAGCAGTGGCAAAGTTAGTTATGAGGTAGCAACAAAGTGATTTTATGGTTGGGGGGCTCACCACAGCATGAGGAACTTTAGCAAAGGGTGGCAGCGTTAATAAGCTTGAGAACCGCTGGCTTAGAGAATAATCCTAGGATATCTGATTTGTTTAAGTTTTTTTTGTTTCCTGAAGAAAAGAGCTGATTTTTGTTAAAATGGAAAATGATAGGGGAAACTGTTTTTCTATGCTTTTGAAGCGTGGTATGCACCTGCCTCTGCCTCATGAGGCTTACTGTGGCACACACCACTGTTTACTCTTCTTTCACGAGTGTTTTTTTTTGTTTTTTTGTTTTTTTTAATGAGAAAAATATTAGGCAATACAATGAACTGAATAGACATCACAGGGCAGGACTCACTGACACACTCAAATTTATTTATTTATTCTTAGTTCCATTTAGGAGAAAGTCAAGCACCCCATTTAGGCATGCAGTTCCCCAAATTAAACAACAACAACAACAACAACCCCCCCAAAAAAAAAGAATGACAAAAGAGCAGACTGCTTTGAGGACTAATGGACTGGGCATCTCATTGTTTACATCTGGAGTCTGCTTTCCTCCTTGGCACCGATTCACGAGTGCTAGAAACAGGCTACTATGAAACAAAACCCTTTGCGTCAGCATGGGACAGCGGAACTGTCTCTGCTCATCATGCGACAGCTTTGGAGCCTTTGGGTTAGTGGGGCCAAGGCAGAGAGGGAACTGTTCTCCCTCCTGAGGCTCAGAAGGGACAGCTACAGTCGTCAGAGCTGGCAAAGCTGGGCCTTTTCTTTGAACACAGGCATCAGGCTTTAGTTCACTGCGACCCCTCGCGGAGGGTGCCAGAAAGAGGGCATGCTTGGGTTCCTGGCCCAGGAGTTGTGTATAAGTCCTCTTCTCGCCCTCCGGAAATGGAAGAGACTTGCTCTTTGGCAGAAGGAGGTGAGGGGGACAAGAGGCAGGGTGGAGAATCTAGAATGGAGATCTTCAAAGTTAGTCTAAAACATGGTGGCTAAACAGATTCACGGATGCCCAGAGCACCACCTGAGGAAGAGGGGTCAGAGGTCGGCAGGGGAGGTGGGGGGGGGGTGGACAGGGTACTTTGCCAAAGTGAGCCAGCTCTGCTTCCTTCTCAGGGCTGCCTCTGACCCCTCATGCTGGAGGAGGTGAGGACCACTGCCAGTGGCCTTTGATCACACACTGGCATCCTCCAGGTGCGCCCTGGTGCCAGGCAGCGATGGCCACTTGGAGAATATGAATAATCTCCCCCAGTGAGAGGGCCCTTCTCTCCGTGTCTTCTCTTAACGTTTTTAGGCAATGGTCCTACACTGTGATAAAGAGAACAAAGCATGTCCTGCCCAGTTCAGGAGCATCCCCAGCCCTCTTGGCAAGACAGCTGTCCTCCAAATCTTTTCAAGGATCACATCCTGTGGAGGGACACCTCAAAGTTTAATAATAGATGAACAAACCCGAATAAAGTACCAAAAATGCTGTTTATAGAAAAAGCACTCTAGGAGCTTTTATGCCTGTCCAAAGCAGGGCCAGGAAACTCTACCACCACAAACAGGCAATTCTCTAGAACCTCTCTCCTTGGATTTTTGAAAAAAATAAGCATTAATCTTTGTAACCCTGCAAAATGCTCCCACATTTTACCTGGAAGCTGCTTGTTGTCACCCAGGTGTTGCTACACCCACAGTGGAACATCAAAACCTCAACCCAGTGCATGAGAGTGACTGCCTGGGGTGGGGTGAGGGGATGGGGGGGAAGTGGGGGGTGGGGGGATGAGGGGTGGGGTGGGTCATGCCGCATCAAGTCCCAGCCAGTGCTGCCTGGGCTCAGCCTCCGCAGCCACACAGAACTTCCTCTGGGGGTGATCTAACGTAGGGAACAATGTAGAGCAAATAAATGGATTTCCTCCCGTTGGTGACTGAGCCGGCCCCATTGTGTGCGTCTTCTTGGGGCATTGAAAACTGGGAAGTGTCTTGACAAAGGGCCTCCCTGGCCTCCAGGACCGAAGGCTCTTTCTCACTATTCTTTGTCCCTCAGATAAGTCTATACATTGTTCTCCCTATCCCACAACCAAGACTGTGACTAAGCTCAGGGTGGCCACCACCGAAGTGGGCACTGACGCTCAGACCGGCCAGCGAGGGCAGCCTTGGAAATGTCTGTTCTTTTTCATAGGATGGACGGGTTCGTGGGACCTCTGTGGTTGATCAAAAAGGCGAAAGCTGGGGGAATGGGAAGAGATGTGGGCTTTGTACCTACAGTTACCGAGTTGTACAGAATAAGATCAGAGTTGTGGGGCCATTGCCAAACATGTAGAGGACACAGAGAAACAGACTCATTGAGGCAGTGGGTGAGAGACCGAGATTCTAGAAGGAATCTCTAACCAGGGAATGCTTCGTCTGTTCCTCCCAAATGAAGAGGAAGGAGGAGTCTTGACAGCTCACTCACGGGCCTTCTGGGCACTGAGTGGGAGCAGAGAGGAGCCATCCACTTTCTTCTACAGAGGTGCTTCTGCTCCGTCCTGCCAAATAGACACCAGAGGCCACCCTGTGGGCTGCCCTGGAACTAAACTGAACTGCAGAGGTATCCATGGGCTCCATAAATATTTACTATGATGAGCAGAGCATTGTGAAAGAGGCAGATGCGTTTCACGCACACTCCCACATGTCAGAGTTACATCACTGCCAGATTTAAACACGTACAGGGTCTAAATGACTTCATCCCAGAAAGGCCATTGTCTTGGTTCCTATCGTATCCCATGCTCTTTTCCTGACTGGTCTCTGCATGCTGCCTTGGCTGTACACTCGTTTTCTCTTCTATTCCTGGAGTACACTTGGCCAAGAAGTAATTGTGTGTTCCCATGAAGGGCAACTTCGATTCACGGCTCTCAGGCCTTTGTCTCCCTGCTGAGGCCTTGACTTCTCCTGGACATGCTGAGAGTGGGCACAGTGACAAGGCTTTTGCTTAGTTCTCTTACCTGTCTTATGTAATTCCTAAGTATTCCTCCTCAGAAACAGATTCCATTGCTCTTAAATTACTCAACTCATAGACTCCCCAGCCCGTGGCATCCCGTGGCATAACTACTGGCTAGAAAGTTACTGAGTAAGAATGTCTAGACTGACCTGCAGTGTGTTCTGAAGGCGTTCGTCTCTCCGTAGCCTAAGAAGAGCCCACACTCGCCTCACTAATCCCACAAAGGCGTTTCTGACATTTCACTTTATTGCTCTGTAACCTCACTTGTCCAGGTGACTCCAATTCAGCCGAATGAGACCGACTCCAGCATCCGCAGAAAGTGCACTCTCTGCTCTTGTTTCTGTTGCTATATTATTATTTTTATGGTGACGTCCATCCATCCTGTACCACTCCTCTGCATCCTACCCGCTTTGCCCTGCTGCTTTCTCTTTTGCCAATTTATTGTTTCGTGTGAACAATTCATGAGTGTTTATTGTGTTCACTGTTCTTCAGGCATCTCAACAGCCAAGTTCCAGAATGTTTTCACAAGCCACTCAAGTCACCCTGGACTCACCAGCAAACACATTCCATTCATCATGTGGGCAGAGGAAACTACACTGTAAGTCCTCCATCTTACTGGCCTGAAGGCAAACCTGTGGGGACATTTTCTAGATTAAATGATTGGTGTTGGGAGGGCACAGCCAGTTGTGACTGGTGTTGTCCCTGGACAGGTGGTCCTGGCTTGTCTAAGTGGGGGGCCAGCAACACTCCACTAGATTCCTTCCTTGACTTCCTACCCTGACTTTGTTCAATAACAAAGAATAAACTATCAGCTGAAATGAACCCTTTGCTCCCCCGAGCTACTTTTGGTTATGGTTTTTACACAGCGAGAGAAACGTGATACAGAAATTGGCACCAGAAATGATGATATATCTCAAGGACAGACCTGACCACATTGTCTTTGTGGGGATTGCCATGGTGTTTGGAACTTTGGCCTGGGAAAGCTATCCAGTTCCCAGAACCAAAAGGGGACTTGAAAGATACTGCTGAGAGCGATGCCGACAGCGAGGCTTGGATTGTGATGGGTCGAAGGGAAGCAAAGGTTGTCATCATGGATGTTTGTATGATCGTTTGAACTGAGAATCCGTACTTTCTGGCCAACTTGAACTGAAGGAGTCAGCTGTGTTGACAAGACACAGCATCCCTGAGGTGAAATCTTCCGTGAAGTGTTTCCTCAGATGGGGGCGAGGATGCCTCTCTAGTTGGCAGGCGGGCTTGGTGATGTGTTTGTGACACTGGCTTTGGTGGCATGGAGGCTGCAGGATTGAAGAGGTTATGCAGAGCCACTGGGGCTTTGTCCTGGGAGCAGCCAGGAGAGGCCATCGGTGATGGTACACCTGCTGTCGGAAGCCCAGGAGTGAAGGGGTCATAGAAAGAAGCTGAGACTTGACACTGTATAGCAGGGTCTCAGTCCCTGAGGAGAGAGCACCAGGCCATGGTGCAGGTGCAGCTCCAGTGGAGACCCCAGCACCGTCAATGCTGTGGGATGACCACTCCCCTCCCTTCCCCCCTCCCCTCCCCTCCTCTCCCTTCTTCCCTCCCCTTCCTTTTCTCCCTTCCCCTCTCTGTCCCTCCTTTCATTTTTGCAGGACTGCTGATTGGACTCAGAGCCTCACACATGCCAAACACTTTACCTGTGAGCTGACAAACACTTTACCCCAGCCCTTATAAAAAGCTATTCTCTTTGAGACGTGAGTCTGTCAGTTTCCCGGGTCAATGTGTATTGATCCCCTCTACCTCAGCCTCCTTAGCTGGGATGACGTGGCACCTGCATGCCAGGTGTGTCTTCTCTTTACTGTCTTGTGGAACATGGCTGTGTTTAGCTTTAGAGAAGCTCATTTTACCTTTCTCCTCTTTTGTGGCCTGATAAGCCACATCATGAAGATGTAGAAGCTTCCCTTTGTGATTTCCACGGTTTATAGCTTCTTAGGTACTTGATCAGTTTTGAGTTAATTTTTACATCATTTGGCGACCCAGCCCCACTATGTGAGACATGGGTACCAGCTATCCCAGAATCATTTATTGACTGTTCTTTCCATATTGAGTCTTCTTGGCCCTCTTACTGATGACTGACTGACTACAAGCATATGGCTGCCCTTATAGACCGAGCTGGCTTCCTGTGCATCTATCCTTATGGCACAGCTTGCTGTTTTTATTACCATCCCACTGTAGTAAATTGTGAATTTGGGAAATGTGACATCCTTTAGCTTTGTTCTTTACTTGAAAGATTATTTGGGCCATTGTGGTTGCCTTGCATTCCCTTACATATGAGTTTTGGGATCAGTTTGTCAATTTCTGCCAAAAAATAAAAATAAAATAAAAAATTAAAAAGCCAGCTGGAGTTCTGATGGGCAGTTCCTTAAATCTGTAGATCAGCGCAGGACCTGCCATCTTGACATTGTTGTCCTCCTTTGAAAACATGAGATATTTTCCCATTTATTTATGTTTTCTTTGGTTTTCTTCAGTGGTGTTCTGTGGTTTTTCAGTATCTGTCTTGCATGTATTTGGTTCAATTTTCTCCTCAATATTTTATTCATTTTGACATTGTTTTAAAAGTGGAATCAAGTTCTTGATCCTGCTTTGTATGGCTCATTGTTGATGTATAAAATAAAATTAATACTTGCATATTGGTCTTCATAGTTCTAATAATCTCCCTTTATCACTTTATCATTTTTTCTCTCCGTAAGTTGTCAGACAATTTCTCCTTTTTCTAGCCAATATGTCATCATCATCTGACAACAGAAGCAGTTTTACTTTTCTCTCTCTAATCTAATACCTTATACATAAATTATTATATTTTTAAATTGTGTGTGTGTGTGTGTATCTGTACATGAATGCATGTACCTGTGGAGGCCAGAAGAGGGCATCAGATTCCCCTGAAGCTGGAATTACAGACTGTTGTGAACTGTCCAGTGTGGGCTGAGGGTGAACCAGCCCTTTGAAATAACAGCATGTGCTCCTAACCATTGAGTCATCTCTCTACCCCTTTGTATTTTTTCTCCCTAGAAATAAACTTGGTGGCTAGAACCTCCCATGCAGTGCCACTTAAAGTGGTAAGAGTTTCTCACCCGAGAACTGAAGTTCCTGTTCACCACCAGGGGTGACATGATTTGGTCTTTCCTGTAGATTCTCTGAACAGGTTGTGCAAGTTTCCTTCTGTTCTTGTTTGCTAAGTCACTTTAAATCCTTTTCATGTCTTTTCTTGTTAAAAATCAGATATTTAGAGTAATATAATATGCAGTCCAGAGGTCAGCTCCTCTATCCCAGGGATTGTCATCGTTGGTACTTGTGTGTGTGACTCTCCTGAATGTCATCTATATATAAACTCTGTCTGTAGCTGCTGGACTTTTGGTTGATTCCTGTTCAGTGAGTTGATGATCAGGCCGGCATTGCCTGATGCATCTTTGAGCAATGATTATAACAGAACCCATGGTGCTCTCTGTCTGCTTCTTGGAATGTACTGTTAATCATCCAGGAAGAAGGCTATTACTCACCAATAAAGTTTACCTCCCGCCCCCCACCGTGGTAAGATCTGGAGTCTTCTCAGCCTTTTTTGAACACATTTATAGTTCTGAAAAGTGCTTCTTCTTGGACCCCATCAGTTTGCCGGCATTCAGCATTCCTTGGAGATTGTCCCTAGATTTTCTTCATGTTTCTTTCTCTTGGTGGAGAAGGACGGTGGGCTGAGCCCAGGGCTTTGGGACACACTTCAGCAAGTGCTCTACCATCAAGCCATGCCTCCAGCCCTTCCTTGTTTCTCACTATTTCATTTGCTGAATTGAATCACTGCCTCAGGCAGCCATGGTGTTAAGCAACATCTAGGGATAGTCTTTAGCCAGTGCCCTTGACAGTCAACTTATTTATCTTTTGATAACAAGGTCTTGTAATATATATGTAACTTTGAAAAAATAAATAAAAACAGGAAAATGGTAAAACATACCTTATTTAACTTAATACAGTTAGACTTCTATAAGTCAGTGTTTTATCTTTGTGAATTCAAGAAAGTATAATTCAAAACTATCAGTGGGGGAAATTGTATCAGTACTATGTACAGATTTTTTTCAAGCAATTATTCCATATATAACACACTAGAACCAGTGGTTATAGGTCATTCATAGTGTCCAGGTTATCTAAAACACTCTAGAGTTGTCATAACAAGGTTATGTTCAAGTACTGTATGGTTTAATAGAAGAGACTTGATGCTCAAAATTCTTGAGTATCACAGTGGTGGTGGTGTGGTGATGATGATGGTGGTAATGATGGTGGTGATGGTGATGATGGTGATGATGGTGATGATAATGGTGGTGATGATGGTGGTGATGATGATGATAATGGTGGTGATGATGGTGGTGATGGTGATGATAATGGTGGTGATGATGGTGGTGATGGTGATGATAATGGTGGTGATGATGGTGATGGTGGTGATGGGGATGATGGTGATGATGATGAGATGATGGTGATGATGGTGATGGTGATGATGATGGTGATGGTGGTGGTGATGATGGTGGTGGTGGTGATAGTGATGATGGTGGTGGTGGTGATAGTGATGATGATGGTGGTGGTGATAGTGATGATGATGGTGGTGGTGATAGTGATGATGATGGTGGTGGTGATAGTGATGATGATGGTGGTGATGGTAGTGATGATGATGGTGGTGGTGATAGTGATGATGATGGTGGTGATGGTAGTGATGATGATGGTGGTGGTGATAGTGATGATGATGGTGGTGGTGATAGTGATGATGATGTTGGTGTTGGTAGTGGTGGTGGTGGTGGGGCTGCTTATGGGAACAGTTCCTTGAACATACCAAGGAATGACTGTGAAGCTAGCCAATATAACCCATTCAAAAGATTCCTAATAGACACTTCTGTTCTAGACTCCCAAATGAATGACAAAACAGCACGTATCAATTGGTTTCATGCTTTTTCTTGGAAATAACTGATCCATTTTTAGATTTCACAAAATTAAAAGATTCTTTGTTTGAGTTGTTCTAGATTCTAGTTTTCCGATAACTAAATGAGGTTTCAGTTAAAAAATTTTTTTAGCCTTTTTTTTTTTTAAATTTTGTGTGGTGTTGTTCTGCCTTTATGTATGTCCGTGCAGCAATGGGAGCAGTGCCTACAGAGGCCAGAAGAGGGCATCAGATCCACTGGGACTGAATTAGACTGTTGTGGGTCCTGTGTGAGTGCTGGGAATCAAGCCTGCACCCTCTAGAGGAACAGTGAGCACTCTTAACTGCTGGGCCATTTCCCCAGACCTGACGGTTCCGTTTTAAAATTTAAACGAATGAAGACTCAATTAAACTTTAAGTTGAAGTCCCAGTAGCTGCTAGCCGTAGTTCAAGTACTCCACAGCCATGCTATAGACAGCTCAGGCCCCGAGGCCAACCTTGATAGGTTCCTGCTTAAGTTGGCAAGGCGCTTGGCTCACAGAGAGCATTCAATAAGTGTTTGTTGGGGCGGATAAATGGAGCAGCTGAGACCCAGTCAGGTTAAATGACATGCTCAGCAACTCAAAGATACTAAAGTGTAGTTTTGTAAACTAGAGCCAGGCTCCCTGCCAACCAGTGAAACCCTAAAATAGGATTCAGTGTTTGTGCTTTGGAAAATGAACCAAGACTTGGACAGCAAGAGGTCTTTCTGAAATGTTAGCAAATCTACGTGGTTCTTGAACGTAGAGAGGGAAAGAGGACTCTGACAGGAAGAATGCCTGAGGCGCAGCACCTGAGTCTGCAGGGCTGAGGGAAGAGGGTGAAGAGGCCCAGCGATGACCAAGCCGAGGGTCCGGTGAGTCTCCTGCAGAGCCTCACTGCAGTCCTGTGGAGAATGTGGTTCAAGAGTCTCCCTTTAAAAAACGTGACTCTACAAATATGCAAAGACGTGTGACCGGTGCCAGCCCCAGATGTGGTCCTGGAGTGTGGGTGGGTCTTGGCTTGGGTGCTTGCTTGCTGTCTTTAGCCCCTTTTGGGGGGGGGGGGGGAATGGAAGAATAGCAACTGAGGAAGCACAGTAGTACTGGCCGGAGGCAAACCCTTTTGACTTAAAAATCTATGCTGCTTGATTGTAAGACTTTGTCACATACAGGTGAAATGACAATAGTGGCAAGACGACATCTTAAGTAAATAGGATGTATTAAAATAAGGTTCCTTGTATGAAGCCTGTCTGACATCTGTCAGAGGCCATCCCAGTCCCTGTTTATCTGTCTGCTTGTTTAGCTTTTGGCGTTTACAGTTATAAAGAAAATGTTGCTGTTCCATATAGACACATCTCTTATGAAAGAATGCAAACAAAGGCTGCTTTGGCTCACTGGGTAAGTGTCTGCAGTCTGAGGTTAGACCTCTCAAACCCACATAAAGCCAGGTATAGAGGTGTGGAGAGGAATTTAAATTCAGAATATGGCTGCCCTGGCAAGAGATCACTTCCAAAGATCTTCTAGGTCTGTGTGATACACACCTTTAATCCAGGAGACAGAGGCAAGCAGATCTGAGTTCAAGGCCAGCCTGGTAAAGAAAAGCTTAGATCCAGGCATGGTGGCATATGCCTTTAATCCCAAATGAAGGTAAAGTTAGTTTGTAGGAGGAAGCACCCGTGTGTGAAAGTGATGTCTAATTGAGTGGCAGGGAAAGGTGACGAATCAAAGAAAGATTTGACAGAGTAGTACATACTGCCCAATTCTCAGAAGAGAGAGAGGAAAGGGAAGCTACTTAAGGAGCAACACAGAGAATGAGGAGGCAGAGAGGGGAGGGGAGGGGAGGGGAAGATGGAGGAGGAGGGGAAGAGGGGGAGGAGAGAGGGAGAGAGGGAGAGGAGCAGGCAGGTTTGCAGGGACAGTTAATGAAGAGACAAGTTGCAGAGAGAGAACTCATCTGAAGGCTGAAGGATCCATGAGATTAGAGCAGATTGCTGGAGTTAGCTCAAGCAGAGCAATTCAGTGGCTGAGAAGCCAGATTGATTAAGTCAGCTGAGAGAGGAGTTTGAGCCAGAACAGCTGAGTTAAACCAGCCAGCCCAGAGCTCAGAAAGAACAAGTAATGGTGAGCTTATTATGTAAGCAGTAAGTCTCAGAGGCTGAAAATGTTCTAGGCCTAGATTAGATTGTATGGAGGCTAGAAGCTTCCAGGACTAGGCCTAGGCTAGTAGACAGAGGCAGTAAGCTTCCTGGACAACAACTGAAACAGGAGAATAAAAGTTACTTTTACAGAGAAGCACACCTGTAATCCTGGGGCTCTCACGGGGATGTGGGAAGCAAGCCAGCATCTTTCTGCGCAGACTTCAGAGTAAAGAAGGCCAGGAGAACAACAGAATAGATGTCATTTCAAGTAAGGTAGAAAATGACAGCCAACACCAGAAGGTGCCCCCTACATCACACGTTACTGCACAGGGGCCACGTAGTGACTTCCTCCAACTCACACCCCTCTGGGAACTCCTGATATTCATCTCCGAGGGGCCTTAACATCATGCAGAATCCTCACAGTGTCAAGAAGCCTAGACACAGCAGAGGAGGGGCCCACCATCTGCTGTTCAGTCACCTTCCTTAAAAACTGTTCTTATTTTATAACAGTGCCAAACTCAAGTTGAAACTTGTGCAAATATTACATGGTTTGGTGCAAGGAGCCTGAGTGGTCAGAGATTTACTTCTATGAAGCAGACAGTGGTAAATGGTTGACTGACCACTGGCCAAAGATCTTGAAGGCTGTTCTGCTAAACATTGCTGTAACGGCCACCAATGGCGCTGACCAGCAGGGCGGTGCTGTTAATGGGCGTTTCAGACATTTTAAGCCCTGCTGGAGCCTGAGGCCCGGCAAGCCTTGCAAGCTCCTTGATCCCCCCGCGTTACGTGAGCACTCGCATCTTCAGCTTCCTAAATGGATATTTTGATTTCAAGCATGAGCTAATAATAACGGCATGGCACACACTTAAAATAAATGGTTGCCCTTTCAGCATAACTGAGGCTACCAGTGTCACTCCAGTTCCTCACTTAGTTCAAGGATACCTAGACAAAACCACCTACTATACGGACAGTGGGTTCTATAAATCGGATGGATTTGCTAACACAGTTTTAGAATAATAGAAATTTTGTAACCTAAACTTGACATGGAAATCAGTCTTGATAAGGTTTACTGATGTAGAGACACTTTACAAAGACGCCTTTAGCCCGTCACAGGCCTGATTTTGAAGTAGAAATCAGCTGATTGCAACTATGGTAAATGTTTAGAGATAAGTCCGTGTTTTTATGCTGTACGCTTTCACCCCTTTTGTTGACATTGTGTGGAGTGTGTTCCTGACCTGTACTTCTCAGTTGGTGGTAAAGCCCCAGTCTGAGGCCAACTGCTGGCCTCACATTCTGTCTGCGCAGACAGAAACCCAGACATGGGAGCTAGTTTCAGGGGAAGAGAACAGACTTTGAAAAATACACAGAAAAAGAAAGGTGTTACCATTGCTTTTTTTTTTTTTTTTTTTTTTTTTTTTTTGAGTATTTTCACTAATTAAAAAAATTATTTTACTTACAAGGGGCAGAGACTAAATAATACTAGGCCAATTTGGAGACTAATCATTTTAATTTAAAGCTCACAAATTTCCTTGACTATGGATAAGCATAACATTTCTCTAGCTTAGAGAATGTGGACACTTTCAGCTCCTTATTGAAGCAAATCAAATATGATTTGAGGGCTTTGTGAGAGTGGGCAAAATGACACCTTGGTGTGCAAAGCAAACAGTAGCACAGGCATCCTCTGCCAGCCTCACCGAGGACTGTGGTGTTGCACATAAAGGAATTTTTCTAATAGTTACAGTCCTTTAAAATGGAAATAAACATAGAAAGAAAGCCCTCCTTCACTCTAGTCTTGTTAGATACACATTCTCAGGGGTATGCATCGCTCTCAGGTACTCACCGAGCCATGCCCAAAGCCTTCTGACTTGCCTAGGTGATGGGGAAACATGGCAGAGCATGGTTGCTGTGGCATTTTTGGCATGGTGTGTCTGGAAGTTCAGTCCACAGGACAACTTTAGACCTATCAGAGGCCAATGCCACTCAGTGGAAAATTAGACTTTAAAACCTAGGTTCCACCGGGTTCAGCCACCCTGAGGACTGTACTAAGGTCGTCTGTTAGGCTACACAGCTTAAACATGCAGAGAAAGACATTTGTCAGTGTTTCATTCATGCGGGGGACACATGGGAACTGTGTCAGGCTCTCAGAGTTTGGAAGGGCCACGGTATCCAAGGGGACCCCAGATTTCTGTGAGATGCGACGCCTCACCTGGGACAGTCGCCTCGTGCCCTGAACTCGCTTTTGCACCCTTGACTCTTTACTCTTTATCCGGGCCACGTCACCATCTGCAGGAAGTGGTGTACGGCATCAGCTCCCAGGCTCTGAGCAGCATTTCAAACACTTCTGCCTAATGAGTCATTTCCTTAGAACACTGCACAATGCCGATTGTATGATGACAACATGGGCTCATGGTGGAAAAGTTGGAAAATCATAAAAGCATGGGATGAGTAGCATGTGCCTTGATTCGAGAGGACACTGATGTTGGCAGTGTTTCAACACATTCACATGTAAACATATAAATATAGATACAATACATTTAAATTTTTTTTCTATTCATTTTGCAGCAGTGTGTTTAGGTGTCATGAACACGAATCCTGATCCCCATGTCTGATGTGAGTTATCAGGCTCAGAGGTGTATGGCCACAGCATCCTCATCCCTGTTTCATGCCTGTGTATGTATGTGTACACAGGTGCATGTGTGTGCATGTCATGCCCGAGGAGGACACAGATGTCCGACTGTATAACTCTACATTATTGCTTTGGGATGGTCTCACACTGAGCCAGAGCTGAGCTGGTGGCCAGCAAGCGCCTGTGCGCCTCCTATCTTTGCCTCTTACAACTTAGAGGCGACAAGCGCGCGACTGGTGGGCCACACCTGGCTTTCTCTGTGAGTGTGTGAATTTGAGCTCATGTCTTCATGCTGGCACAGCAAGCTCTCATCTGACTAATCATCTGAGCCCCAAGCATTTCAATTTTTCTATTACATCAGCTTCCTTACGCTGACAAACAACAATGCACATTACATGCCTGGCAGTTCCTGATAATTTAAATTTAATAGTATGACTTGACTTCTTATTTATAGACACTTAGAAGTTCGTTTTAATAATTGCAGAAACATAAATATTCTTGCATCAAAGTTGCAACAGAATGAGTGAGAATGGTGATTGATTTAGACTACCTTTTTGAGATCAAAATAATTCATTATTTTTATAATTGAAATACGTTTCTTTACTCAGAAAATGTATACCATATTCAGAAAAAGACAAAACTAACTAACAAACTTCTAACATATCTATCAAAGTCTTACTGGTTTGGGTTTTACAGACCTACTTGAAAACCTTATATGAATGGCACATAGACATGCACATAGACATGCACATAGACATGTATATATATATTTATGTACATACATACTTGTATATGTATGTGAAAGTGAAAGAAATATTTTTAATTGGGTAAACTATTAAAGTCTTAATATTGACCTTGGTAGCTTTAAAATATTTATATTTGAAGGAAAATGAAACAACTTACTACAAAGAGAATAAATTGCTGATCGTAAAGACCCACTTTCAACAGAATGAATTACAGTATGTAGAGATGTCATTAAAGTGACCCCTGGCAAGTGTGGCCTGTGCTTGATAAGCTGGAAGGCCGAGTGAGTGACCGCGAGCCTCTGGAGGCTGGCTCACTTTCTCAGGGCGGCATGCCTGGGGATCTCAGAACATCCACACATGCCTAGTCTCCCTAGCTACGTGCCGTGCCCTGGAAAGCCCCTTCTCTCCTGCACCCACTGATGGTCCTTGCTGAGGGGTACAGGTGAGAGAAACCTTTGGCTCTTCGTCCTTCCTCCAATGCGTCCTGACAGAGAAGCACACCACGCGGCCAGCGCTCAGGGGCGGGGCTGTTCAGTACTAACACTCAATTAGGGGTGGGGGTCTGGTCTTGCTAGTCTCAGAAAGACAAGGCAAAACCAAACAACAACCACAGCAACAAAAGCCCCCACCTCCTAAGAGTTGCATCCTGTCTCACTGAGTGGATTCCTCCAAGGCTGGGTCTCTTCTCAATCCCCTCTTCTCTGTGGTCATCGAGCATGTCCTCAGCAGCTGTCACTCTTCTACTGAAGGAATCTTAAGTGGGGAACAGACGAAGGAGACACCAGTGCCGTGCAGAACACCTACACAAGGCCACTAATTAGGATGTCAGGCCGTCTTTCTCAAACACCTGGACTCGTTGGCACTTTCAGCAGGGGTGGAGTGTGGCAGCCCCTCAGGATCTGTAATTGTGCACTTCGTCATGTACCTCACCATCCACATCTCTTTGGGGTGGGGCGGGGAGGATGCAGTGCCAGGTGAGGTGGTGTCTGTTGAGATGCTGTGCTGGTGGCTGCCCAGGGGCCCTGGCCTCCTCTCCGTGCCTCATGTACCTGATTGTGCAGCCTGCTTCCTTACCTGTGCTGAAGAGATGAATAGCCTGGGGGAGCTGGGGTACCCTTGAATGTGTGTCCCCTCTCCCTGTGCTGTGCAGTAGGTAAAGGGTGCTGGAAGAAGCAGGCAGGAGAGTGGGGGCCTAGGAGGAAGGATGGTGAGACACGGGGCAATAGGAGGGTTCTAAGAATGTGGGGTGGACGTGTCTCCCATTTCAGCGTGGGGTGCCTGCTCGGAAGCCTAGGTAAGCAGAGCATCTCCCTTGAACCTACTTGGCGTGCTCTGCAGGAAGACATCTGTTCTTTCGCCAGCCATCCTCTTCCCCTATAGATTAATATTCTAGTCGACTGTCCTACATACATATTTTTTGAAATCTATGAGCTGATCAAGTAATCATTCATTAGCTACGTTTTGTTTTCTGTCTTCCCTGGGGTGCCTCCTGTCTGAGTTCCGTGTGATAACAGCTCCTGCTTGTAGAGATGGGTCATTGATTCTTTATGTTCTGGGCCTTTGTGCACATGGAATAAACAAAGGGTCCCACAGGCACAGCCACTAAAAGCAGAGCGCAATTATGACCTGGCACGCAGGTCTCCAGTGCCTCCGTGCCGCTCCTTGCATGTGAGCAAGGCCCCCGGGAAGGGGCAGTGGGCATATTCTCCACCCCCGTGATTGGCTTTGATGACAGCCTGGTTAGTCTGTGTGCGTCAGAGACACAGCAGGAAGAAGAGTCTGTAGCACACGCATTTCTGTATGGGTGAGCAGAGCTCTGATGTTAAGGTGGTGCACAGCTCCACAGCTTCCATGAGGTTTCTGCCTTGATACCTACATTACTCAAATGCCAAACAAAGCTCATGAGAAGGGACAGGAGTTTAGAATACATGGTTAACACCGAAGCCTGGGACCGGATCAAGCCAGCCAGCACTGGCAGGGAACCCGTGCGCTGAAGGATGGGAAGTGTTGCCTGGAACTGAGCCACATTGGCTGTCTCCTGTACAGAGCCTCGCTCAAGAATCAGGGCTGATTACCAAGCTCGTACAAATAACGTTTTTATCAGGCTCGTGTTTATAATGTGCCAAGCAAGACCAAAGATAGCAAATCCTCCTGGCGTGATTGTATTATTCCACCAGAGAACTTCATGTTCTACAGCGTTACAGTCTATCCTTCTGGTATTCTTTAGGGGATTCAGATTTTTTCATCATGTCTTTTTCTGTTCAAATTTAAAGCATTCACTCCTGGGGCTGGAGAGACGGCTGCTCAGTAGTTAAGGCCACTGGCTGCTCTTTCCGAGGACCTGGGTTTGATTCCCAGCACCCACGCAAGGCAGCTCACAACCATCTCTAACTCCAGTTTCAGGGGATCTGACCTTCTCTTCTGGTCTCTGTGGGTACTGCCCACATAACACAATACATAGACATGCACACAAGCAAACCTCTATACACATAAAATATAATAATGCAAAATTTTCAAACACTTCAAAACATTTACTCCCATGGAAAACTAATAATTAGAGAGTACATTTAGGATCCAAAAATCTAAGAACATTTAAAACTTTTTTAAAGAGTTGACTTTGGTGGTTTTTCAAGCCGATAAACACGAGCAGGATCCTGTTAGCAGTTTCAAGTGTCCCTGGTGAGTGTCCGCCCCACCTTGTACTATGCAGAATTCCCACCACACCTTGCAACTTGGATAAACGTAATTTCAGGAAGAAGAGTGCCTGCTTGACTAGAAGGTGAAGACAGCACCAGGCTACACCGCCACCACCAGGCCAGGTGACAAAGGCCAGATGATGTGCACACGGATGCCCTATTTACGCTTGACCTCTGGACCAGCCCATGGCAGGCAAACACTGGCCCACTGGCCTGCATCCTCAGCTCTGGTGTAGGTGGAATGAACACGCAACCTGTAACCCACCCCAGAGCTTCTGTAGCACAGCTCAAATGTCACCGTGCCACCTGCCTCCTCCTTGCAGATAAGCAAGGCTGGCCCTGTGAGGGGTAGGCGGACACTTGTGGGGGAGGGGCAGAGCCATTTGTCTGGTTCGGTGATTGGCTTTGGTGATAGCCTAGTTAGACTCCACGCAACAGAGACACAGCCGAGATGCTGTTCACCATAGATGTCTCAGCTACTTAACCACCTGATGGAACCCAGACCTCTAGTCATACCCGCCACACCAACGACGAGACTCTAGTGGACCTGAAACCCTAACCCAGATGTGTGGAGCCAGACGCCGAAGGGGTGGAGCCAGACGCCGAAGGGGTGGAGCCAGACGCCGAAGGGGTGGAGCCAGACGCCGAAGGGGTGGAGCCAGACGCCGAAGGGGTGGAGCCAGACGCCGAAGGGGTGGAGCCAGACGCCGAAGGGGTGGAGCCAGACGCCGAAGGGGTGGAGCCAGACGCCGAACGGGTAAAGCAAGGCGTAAGGACACGGGGCAGCACGACAAAGATAACGCCAGAAACTGACATTTATAAAATGTAATATAGAGTCCCAATAGGACGTCCTCCCCTCTGTCCCAGTTTCCTGGTAAGTGAAGGCTTTCGTGGGACATGCCCCTTGGGCTAGTATGCAGATATAAGTGAGTATATACCATTTGAGTCTTTCTGCTTCTGGGTTAACTCCTATTGGGACTCTAAATGAGAGAAGCATGGGAGAATAGCAAAGTAGAAGGATCCAGAGGGTCCTAGAAACCTACAAGTAGAACATTATGATAGGCAGATTTGGGCCCAGGGGTCCCGCTCAAACTAAGGCACCAGCCAAGGACAATACAGGAGGTAAACTTTAAACCCCTTCCCAGATCTAGCCAATGGTCAGAACACTCTCCACAGTTGAGTGGAGAGTGTGATATGACTTTCTCACGTACTCTGGTGCCTCACATTTGACCATGTCCCCTGGAGGGGGAGACCTGGTGGCACTCAGAGGAAGGATAGCAGGTTACCAAGAAGAGACTTGATACCCTATGAGAATATATAGGGGGAGGAGGTCCCCCTCAGGAACAGTCATAGGGGAGGGGAGTAATGGGAAAATGCGGGGTGGGGGGAGAATGGGAGGGTACAAGGGATGGGATAAACATTGAGATGTAACAAGAATAAATTAATAAAAAATTTTTAAAATAAAAAATGTAATATAGATACTTCCTGTTGTGAGAACACTAAAAGATTTTCTCATGAGCATTTATTCATCGTGGTAGAACTTAGTTCACACTCCAGAAGCACTTGCTGACCAGAGGCAGCCTGCATGATTCTAGGGAAAACCTCAATCCTCCAAGAAGCTGTCAGGGCCTCTTAAAGATGATGGTTCTGGCCTCTGTTGAGGATGTTGATTTTCTGCGTTGCTAACTGCAGTTCAGAGACTGTGGTCACATAGAAACAACATTCAACAATACCCTCTAAACAGGTGGTCAGTTCAATAGCAGGGCCAACATGGTGTTGTACTCTGGGTAGACTGCCAGTTGGAGCTAAGTAGCTATTTGAGAGACTAATTAGGAAAAGAACCTTTTAATTGCTGTGTTAAATTTTTTATTGGGAATGTATTCACGATCTCTTTACAGTACACTTTAAAGCAATGGGTCTGTGTCTGTGGCTGTCTGTGCGGGAAATGTCACTCACAGTTTCAGATTAATTCCCAGATTAGGAATCTCAACAAACAATATGGCTCAGAGGCAGGCATATCTTCTCATGCCTAGGACAGTCAAGACAGGGCAGCCCTGTGGACTGGGGCCTCGGAATGGCAAAGCACCAGCCATTCCAGCTGGTACTTGGTACCTGGCTGTCTCTGAGGTAGAATGCCCAGGCCAGAGAGGGTTTGTAAACCTCAGCAGCCACCTCAGGGGGAAAGAGGGAGCCTCACTGCCAGGCTGGGTCTCTGATCATTCTACCTTTATTTTTCCCTTTCAAAAGTGCATCTGGCCAAGAAATAGAGTGTCTGGGGTAGCAGTGGATTAAAACAATAACACAAAAGTCCCGTGTCTACTTTTGAATTTTAACTTTTAAAACTTATATTGAGACAAGGTTTCACACACTGTAACCCAGCCTGGCCTTTAACTCACAGCAATCCTGCAGCCTCAACCTCCCCTGCTGGGAATTTAGGTGTGAACCACCACTCCGGGCTTTCCCAATGCCTGATTTAGATACAGTTATGCCTGTGTGTCTATTTGTTAACCTGTCTCATTGTCAATGAATCTTTAAAGTAATAAAAACATTTTTAAATATCATATTTTGCATGTCTCTGGGGTTTTTGAAGACCTTGCTTTCTATAGAGTCATATCTATCTGATGTGCCTAAGATGTATATTCTTGTGATAAAAGTAGACTAGCAATTGACATGACCATGATTTAATATACTAACATTTAATTTGTATAACTTATTTCTCCTAAACAGGAAAGTGCTATAGCATTTTAAAGCATTGGAAGTAAACCTTGTATTATAATTGAGTTACATGGGTACAATACCTCATATTAGATAGAAATATATGTATATATAAATATATATAGTGTGTGTGAAAAATAATCTTACATTTGAATTCTAATACACTGTATCTAGAACTTATTTTGCATCTATATACAAAATTCTATACCAGTGAATTAAAACTATCTTGTGAGTGACAATTGAGGCATTAAGTTGAGGAGTAGATTCACTAATCTACTTTTTGTTCTATCTCCCCTATATATTTCTATATTCCCCCTTTTTCTTTTCAACCCCTTTCTCTAAACAGGATGTCAATGTCCAGTATGCTGTGAGGAATGTATCCTGTCAGGTTTGATCCAATGTCAGTGTCTGTTTTTTGTTTGTTTGTTTGTTTGTTTTTGTTTTGTTCTGAAAGCACATAATTCCTCACAAGCATTACACAGTCCTAAAATTATAAATGTATAAGGTGTGCATGATGCACGGAACAATTAAGGCTGAATTTCTGTTCCTTATATGAGCTGGAAAAGAAGACCTTTGTAAATCTTCATTCATGCCATATAAAGAATGGCATCTAATAGCAATTCATAAATCCTAACTAGTTACAAATTGAGAATTCTGGGCCCCATCACTTCTGTACTTTCCCTGCCTTTTGTGATCACTTCGTGGCCTGGGCATTAACAGGGTGCTGTCTGCCTGCCCTTCACAGAGCATCTTCCATGAGCAATGCCTTTACAGGGAGCACAAAGGCCACACCTCACCAGCCTTGCTCTTTGCCCAGTACTCTGCCCAGTACTCTCAAAAGTGCCAACACTTCACTCTCATGCAAGGACTCGACTGCAGCATTCTAAAAGGATGCTTTTTATCTTGTTTGACTTTGAAAGCCCTTCAAAGGACAGCTCTGACCCAGGCGGAGCACAGTCCTGAGTCCTGGCTCAGAGGCTAGGCATCCACGCAGGCAGAGACCTGTCTTCCGCACCCAAGGCTTTGATCACAGCTTGGGTCTAAACTGTAGGCCACTACCAGCTTGGCCCCACCATTCTGAGGCACAAAATCTCTGAGGCGGAATTCCTCCTCGGCAGCCTTGTGACTTTTGCCTCATGCCTTCACATAGGTCTAGATCTTTCTATGAGATTTGTGTTGATTTTAAAAAATTATTTCGAATCTTTGATGTGTCCATAAAGCTGTGCCTATGGTACCCATGCACAAAGTTTTTGAAGATTTAATTTTTTTAATTAAAATAAGATTACATCATTTCCCCTTCCCTTTCCTCCCTCCTTTCCTCTCATTACTCTCAAATTCATGGCTTTTTAAAGTGTGTGTGCACTTAGATTTATTATTTATTATTATTATTTATTATTTTGGTTTTTCAATACAGGGTTTCTCAATGTAGCCTTGGCTATCCTAGACTCAGTTTGTAGATCAGGCTGGCCTTGAACTCACGGTGATCTGCTTGCCTCTGCCTCCTGAGTGCTGGGATTAAAGGCGTGCACCACCACGCCCTGGCCAAATTCATGGCTTTTTTCCTTTGTTATTGTCCTACAACCTGCTGAGTCTGTTTAGTGTTACTTGTAAGTACAGGATCTCAGAGTATGTGTCCTGCTCCCAGGATTCCTTAGCTGCCTGTAGCTCCTCGACTAGGGGTGGAACCTTGTGGTGTTTCCCCCTTCCACGTTAGCACGTCTCTAAGTGTTGTTATTCAGGCCTCGTTTAGGCGGCCATATTATATCTGGGACTAGGGACCTCAAAGTCAGTTTTTGTCTGCGTTCTGATCAGTTGCATGGCACAGTTTTGCAAATCAGATAATTCCATGGTTTTGTATCCAGAAAAGGAAATAGCATCACCGCTCACTGGATGATGCGTTAGCTAAAGGCTAAAAGGAACAAGTCTAGAAAGAATTACATTTAAATGACAAAACACCAACATACTTCCTTTTCTGCATTCTACGGAGGGACAGTGAAGACAATCTGTCACTAGCCATCTGCCATGCATAGCACCCCAGGTTACTATGCATACCAGTTCCCACTCTTCATAGTTCTAGAGATGGGCGTTGGATCCCCTTGAGCTGGAGCTATGGGCAGCTATGAGCTGCCCCGCATGAGTGCTGGAACTGAGCTGGGTCCTCTATATGGTCCTAACCATTGAGCAGTCTCTTCAGCGTCCTGTCAGGTGTTTAAAAAGATGGGTGCTATCATTCACTCCTTAGTATTGGTAAGTATTTTTAAAGATGTTTCACTTTATGTGTATGAATGCTTGCCTGCATGTCTGTCTGTGGACCATGTTCATACAGTTCTCATGGAGACAGAATAGGGCATCAGATCCCCTGGAGATGGAGCTACAGATGGTTGTGAGCTGCCCTGTGGTGCTGTGAATTAAACCCAGGTTTTCTGAAAGAGCAGCCACTCTTAGCCACTGAACCATCTCCTTAGCTCCCAGCGGCACTGAGCATAGTTTATCCTAGTCCTACTAGCAGCTGAAATGCAGATCTGACTAACATATGGCACTTGGGAGCTGAGAGTGGGCACAGCTGGGCAGAGAGCAAATAGTTGCCCTGCACTTCCCACATCGGCTCCCTGCTTTCCCTGGCTTTGGCGTTGATTCCTTGGATGGTGTTCCATGTTTGCTGTGCAGGTGGCCCTCTGCAATGAGATGTGACAGCGTTTTTGTTTTTTGTTTTTTTGTTTTTTTTTCTTTTTTTAGTGGGGAAGGGGGCAGCGCAAGGATGGAGATCCTTTCAGTGGGCGCCTGATTGCTCCTGGTGTGCAGTAGTTCTAAGGAGCTCAGCTTTCTTCAGCCGGAGCTGGAGGTGCTAGTAGAACAAGCAAACAGAGGTGTGTGTGTGTGTGAGAGAGAGAGAGGGGGGAAGGAGGAGGAGGAGGAGGAGGAGGAGGAGGAGGAGCACCGCCTCTCCAGGCTCTCCTGGCCATGGAGATTACCGAAGCAACACCATTTAATTCTCAATGTGATTTTAAATCATGTTGCGTGGCTATGAAATTTTGGGAATGTATCTGTGAATAAGGCTAAACGGAAGCGAGGAATGCGAAATTGATCTGCATATAACATCTCAGTAGTTTCACCCCAGGGAGTTCTTTGCTTAAGTAGAATTTAGAGGCCTGGCTTTTGCTGTTTGAAGCCATAAAATGGTGCAAGACAAGCAAGCTGGGCAAAATTTGGAGTCCTGGGGCAGACGTGCCACTGTTGGACTTGCAGCTTAAAACCCATCACAAGAAGAATGTAGATTGAAGAGGAACTAATACAGAAAAGCATTAGCAAGCCTGGCATGCTCTTACAAGGTGTTTCGAATTGATTGGTTAATCCTCATACCATCTGGAGATGGAGCTGCCAGAGCACGGTGGACTAGAACTCCTTGGCTAGAGAAATTAGTCTTCCAGGTCCGGGGCAAACTTCTCCCATTGTACCTGCAGATAAACAAGCCTAAAGCTTTATGACAGGGCAGAGGGGCTGATGAAGTGTTCAATGTTTTAAGTGTAATTGAGGTACATGCTTTAGTCTTTGCATTTTGAGCTACACTGGCTTTGAGCCTTTGTTCCTCCCGCCTGTTCACAGGGGAGCCTCCTCACCCTGTGCTCAGCCAGCTTCCAGCATCCTCTCAGGGTGAGCTCAAGTCCGTTCTTCTCGAGGAAGCCTTTTCAGCTTATCTAAGAGCTGCAATTTGCTGCTAAGAATTTCGTTTCAATTCTTTTAAACTCTGGGAACATTTCAAAGATAAAAGAGCCAGGACACGGAGTGGTCACATTTCTAGTGTCGAGTCAGAATGGAGCTCATGGATGGTGTGAGCTAATGCATCCAATTTCCAGGAAAAGGCTTCCTCCCAGCCCCGTGTCACGTGACGAGTCTACCATTTGCCTTTGTGGTGGTTGTTTTGTAAATACCCCTACATTGCTCTGACAGCTTACCAATATTTCCATCCTGTGAAAGCAGAAAACTGCACGTCCTTGTCTCTGGAGTAGCTCCCAGCATCGACACCCTTCACACAGGCAGGGATTGTAAGGCTGTTCTTACGCTAGGGTCTGTGCTGAGCGTCCTGGGATGTCTTCACGTTAACTCATGTTAGCACACATCTGCATCCGAGGCTTAGGAAGGAGTCTCAAGTAGCTGCATGGTCTTGTGCAGAGAACCACATGGAGAGACAGTTCTTTTTTAAGCAGGTCAAGAACTGGATGCTGAGGTCATCTCGCCGTGAGGAGACTCCGCCCACACACAGAGCAGTTGTTTCTCTGTGCAGTCAGGCTAGTGAAGCGTGGGGAGCAGGGCTGCATCTCCATGGAGAGACGCTTCCGACTAAATGGGCTTTAATGGTGGTTCTTATCTATATTGCCTTGAGGGAGAATTTGAGGGGGGGCGCTGGCGTAGCTCCGCTGCTGTGGGATGCCTGTTGAGCTTGTAAACATGCGGACCGGCCTGTTCTTATCTTGGAACAGAACTTACAGGGTTTTACTTCCGAGGGAGTTGCCTTTTTCTGCAGCGGGGGTGTGTGTGGGGGTGTGGGGGGACGTTTTGGCGATAATGGTCTTCTCCTGTACAATGTCACAATCTCCTTCCTAAGGAGACGCCACTGAAACACTTTATCTTGAGAACTGCAGATGACCTGTAAGAATGTGGTTTATAAATACAACCAAGGTCAACATCAGATTGACTCTCTCACAGCTAACTAAAACTCAGGCACAGTCATTCGGTGAATTGGGGTAGGCTGGAGGAGAAAAGCAAGAAGAATGAATCCTAATAAATGCTGTTTGAGGCAGAGAGGAAGGTACCTGGTGCCCGGTCATACAAGACATTTGCAGTAGAATTATCTCATTTGATTTCACTAATATCTAGGATACAACTGAAAAATGTATGAAAGAAAGAAATGTGTCTCAAAGTGTGCACAAACCCATCATTTCCCACATATCCCACATCATACATGAGCAAAGGATCATGGGAGATTGCTCACATTCCTATCAGTAGAAGTCAGAGTTCAGGTGTATCTCAGAAGCCTGTTAACACAGCTTGGTTTTCCCTGTGTGTATTGTTCTTGCCCGCTGTACGTGAACCCCTTAAGGCTATGGCGCTGTGTATGACCCTCTTAAGGCTACATGGCTGTGGTTGGGTTCTGGAACAAGATAGCTCAGACAGCACTGCTCCAGGAGCAGGCGCTCCTCACCCAACCCGTGTCCAGCATGTCAGTCACTGTTCTCATTTGTCAAAACAAGTGAGTCCAGCACACCCTCCCTCAGGAACCGCAGTTCTGGCACTGTCACCTCAGACACCCCACAGTCCTTAGGAGAATGGAGGAGTGTGTGTCAAGTGCAAGGGGAAGAAAATAATTAGACATGAGGAGGGGGCAATGCAGCTAGCCTTTTAAAATGAATGGATTCTTGTCTGTTAGAGGAGGAGAGGGAAAAATGAATGGCAGTCCAGGCAAGAGACAGAGATATAGGGTGAGTTGACAGAAGAATAAATAATTTGATACTGTTTGAAGAGAGACAGGAAGGGGAAATGACATTTGTCATTTAACCTAAGCTCGACTGGTCATGGACAGGCATGGCAATGGTGGCTCTGTGTGTGACCACTGCGCATCTCGTTTCTTTCTTGTAGACCTGAGCAGGAAGCAGCACTCCAGAACCAGGACCTAAGCTATATAAACAGCTGTGCAGGCTTCACAATAACCTTGTTTTCCTATAATTAGGTAAACAGGAATCAAACCGTGACACATTATCAAGAGCAAAGACAGCTGGGAGCAGCCACCCTCCACAAACAAACACACAGAAAAATTTGACATTTCATTGCTTTTTAGAAGAATAAGAAGTGCCACTTTTCCTAAATAGACACTCTGCGTGTTGGAGGATATTGTGAGTCCCGTCTTTTCTTTATAGCCCAGTAGAAACCGTCGCTGCAGCCCAGGCCTGCACATTGATTTCTACAGAGCACACAGAGAGAGCCCCACGGTTCCTTTTGACGCTGAACTTTTAGAGCTTACGCTGACGTGGAAGTAACAAAAGGACCCCCCCCCCCCCCCGAAAAAAAAATAGTCAAGTGCAGAGACGGCTCAGCATAAGAGGAAGCAGCTTCAACTTTTCACCCTTAGAGAGCCATAAACCACATGATGGCTTTTAAGGACAAGAAACAAATGTGAAAGCAGAAGAAAACCTCATAACACTTTTTTTTAAAGACACACTAGCACACTTGGGAGCAATTGGCATCTTAATTCTGTGTTCACATGTTCTCTTTGAAAACATACTTAACGAAAATGCCTGTGGAGTCGAAGCCGAGAACCATTCAAGCCGCTTCTACCACTCTTTTGTTAAGCTAACCCAGCCATCCTTTCTGATCAGACTCCGCTCTCTGATTGCAGGGCTTTGCAGAAGCCCAGGCTCTGCCCAGCAGTAGCTTTTTTAAACATTTAAATTAGGCTGGTTTATTTCCACAACTGTTCCTTCCGACTTGCAAAAGCCCCAACAGTTCTCAAATTCTTTACTCCTGACTTGCCTGATCTCCAGCCACCACCCAAAACTTTAAAAAAAATTTTTTAAAATTTATTTTTCTTTCATATGTTACATACAAACTGCAGGTTCCCTTCCTTGGCTCCTCCCAATCCCTTCCTCCACGTTACCCCCATCCACTTGTCCTCTGTTTTCTATTCAGGCCTCCCATGGATGTCAACCAAACATGGCATATCAAGTTGCAATAAGATTAGCCTCCTTGCCTCCCCTCACATTAAGGCTGGACAAGGGGACCCAATGGGAGAAAGAGGATCCTAAAATAGGCAAAAGAGATGGCCCCTGCTCTCGTGGTTAGGAATGCCACAAGAGGGCCAAGCTACACAACTGTAGCATATATCCATGCAGAGGGCCTAGGTCAGTCCCACGAAGGCTCCCTACTGGTCAGTTCAGGCTCTGTGAGCCCCTATGAGCCCAGGCTACTTGATCCTGTGCATTTTCTTGTGGTGTCTCTGACCCCTCTGGCTCCTAAAATCCTTCCTCTCCCTCTTCTGCAGGATTCCCCAGCTCTGCTGACTACAGAGCTATAGCAACAGAAACTGCATGGTATTGCCGTAAAAACAGCCAGGTGAATCAATGGAATCAAATGAAAGGCCCAGATGTAAAGCCATATACTTATAGACACTTGATTTTTGACAAAGAAGCCAAAATTATACAAAAAAGAAAACATTTTCAACAAATGGCGCTGGTCCAACTGGATTTCTGTACATAGAAGAATGCAAATAGATTCACCTCTATCATCCTGCACAAAACTCAAGGCCAAGTGGATCAAAGACCTACATAAAACCAGACACACTGAACCTGTTACACGGCAAGGTGGGGACAGCCCAGCATGTGCTGGCACAGGACACAGCTTCCTGAACAGAGCACCAACAGGCTCTAAGATCAGCAATTAAATGGGACCTCATGAAACTGAAAAGCTTCTACAAGGCAAAGGGCACTGTCAAAAGGACAAAATGGCAGCCTAAAGAGTGGGGAAAGAGCTCTATCGATCCCACTTTGACAGATGGCTAATATCCAAAATATATAAAGAGCTTACAGAGCCTTTGAATAGGATAAAATGGCTCCACCAAAAATTACATGGGCCTCATTATTATACCTGCATTAAAAAACTGCTGCCTGTGAGAAGCGCTGTGAAAGCAGAGGGCTGGTAGGAGCAGAGGCAGGAAAGACTGAGGTGTGCTGCCCCACAAGCCACGGTTAGCACACACCACACAAAAGCCTGCTCTACCAGAGTCAGCGGCCTCCCTCCCTCGTATCCGTTTGCCTCCTTCAGGTGGAGCCCTCACAATGGGAAGTGTGTGGCCCTTTGTCACCTGCTGCTGGGCTGCTGGTCACATCGCCTAGTTGTGTCTCACCTCTCTATTTTCTTGTTTTAAAATGTTTTAATTCTCTCTCTCTCTCTCTGTGTGTGTGTGTGTGTGTGTGTGTGTATGCTAGTGTGGATACTCTTGGGGGCCAGAAGAGGGCATCAGGCTGTCTGTAGCTAGAGTTACAGGTGCCTGTGGGATGCCTAACTTGGGTGGTGCTGGGAATCAAACACAGGTCCTCTGAAAGAAGAGCAAATGCTCTTAACCACTGTGCATTACACCTTTCTTTCTTTCTTTCTTTCTTTCTTTCTTTCTTTCTTTCTTTTTCCTTTTCTTTTATTTTCCTTCTCTTTTCTTCTCCTCCTCCTCCTTCTTTTCCTCCTCCTCCTCATCATCCTCCTCCTCTTCTTTTGAAAATGATTGAATTCACCCTCAAATCCATCCCTTAGATACAGTCACCAGCCGCTCCCAAACAGCTGTGGCAAGTTCTGCCGTCCCCAGATGCGGTGGGCCTGCCTTCTCCAGTCTTGGACTCCACAGATGGTTCCTGACTCATTAAAGAACAAAGGACTCTGCTATCAATGTCTGCCCTCCCTGCTATTCTCTGTTTGCACTCTTTGGTCTCGAGTGCACACATGTACAAAGACACACACAGAGACAGACACACACAGTCGGATACATGCACATAGACACACAGACAGACTCAAACAGGCACACACACGACCATGCAAAACACACAGACACACAGTCACACATACAGACATAAACAGATGCACACAGAGACACATGCACAGAGACTCACACACAGACACACAGAGATACACACACAGACACATGCACTTATACATACACACAGACTCACACATAGACACACAGATACGCACATAGACACACACACAGAGACACATGCACAGACACACACAGACACACAGAGATACACACACAGACACATGCACTTATACATACACACAGACTCACACATAGACACACAGATACGCACATAGACACACACACAGAGACACATGCACAGAGACACACACAGACACACAGAGATACACACACAGACACATGCACTTATACATACACACAGACTCACACATAGACACACAGATACGCACATAGACACACACACAGAGACACATGCACAGAGACACACACAGACACACAGAAATACACACATAGAGACATACAGAGAGATATACACACAGATACAGACTCACATGTAGACACATACAGACAGGCACACATGTTGAACTATATATGACAACCAGGCACTTTCAGGGTGTATGTCATTTGTTTTAATTTAATGAGTGTATTGATACTGCGCTTCAAGTTTTTTGGAGGTCATTCCAAGTGAATTTTAACACAAGCATCAATAGCATGTGCATGCTGGCACATGTGCAATGAGCTGGCAGCTGTTTTATGGGTAACTTTCCTTTTTTTGCGTCTTGATAATCATATGCTGTTTGGAGTTTCACAGAAGTATGACACTCGCACTACCTGGTAATGGCACTTTGCTCAGGCTGTGCCTGGCAGGAGAATGGTGAATTATAAAGGATGATTGCCAACACAGAACTATTGGAACCTCTCTTGGAAATACCACTTCAGAAAGTGGGATGCTTTGGAAATATTGGTGCCGAAGTATACACTTAAATAAAAGAGGCTAGAAAAGTTTAAAGTGAGAGAGATTGATCAACACATACAGGGAAGGATGGTTCCTGAACAGGTTACCTGGACTGGAATTTAGGGTTGGTCCTCCCACAGCAAGGGAGATGGGGCCCTCCCACAGCAAGGGAGATGGGGTCCTCCCACAGCAAGCGAGGTGGGGCCCTCCCACAGCAAGTGAGGTGGGGCCTTCCCGTGTCCTCTGTGGGCTGTGATGTTGTCCATGCTGCTTCCTATGCTGGGCTGCTCACTGCCACCCTGTCTTCTTTGATCACCACACCTGTTTGTGTTTATTTTCTGTTAACTGGGTGGGATTCATGTTTTGCCTGTGTAGGACAGATTTCACTTTCTTGGGAGGGCGAGATTATATAACACTGTGGAGAAACTTGGAGCTGGGTGGGGACTTGTGTTCAGTTCTCCTCTTGTCACCATCCCCTGCTGTCATCCTTTCGGTGCGATGGTTCCCCAAGGAACTGCTGTGCTTCCTGACTTGAACACTGCCTGTGCCTCCATTTTCATGCACTAGTGGTGCTCACTCATATTCAGGACACTGGAGGCATGCTCATGAGGGCTGCAGAACTGACAGATAAACAGCGTGACTCTGAAACATGATAGTCTTGTCTCCCTGAGAAATTCTAAGGAGTAGGAAGCACATAATACTCACCCTCAAGGCTGTTTCTTGATGTTTCTTTCAAAATGGGCACTGAGTGTAGATCTGTAGAGGTCACAGTCCTTGCTGGGGACCTCAAGCCGTCATCAACTCAGATATGGGGGAGCTGGTTTGGTTGGCCATCCATGTTGTGTTTTGGTTTGGGGATAAAAGAACAGTCTTCACTTCTGAAAACACCGCGCAAGCATTTCCCTCACACCCACTAAAATTGCATAACGTAGCAACGTCTGTAAGCAAAAGGGGGCCCTTGAAGAGGGAAAGGCATGTGAGCGAAAGGAGGTGAGTTTCACTATTATGAAGGGCCGCGTCGTGATCCCCGGAGAACTCGCTGGTGAGGTGACTGCCCTGAAGGTGGCTGTGGAGAGGCTGGAAAGGCCTCCACCCAGAGCTGCTGGAGTGTGGCTGCTGACCAGACTCAGCGTGCATCAGCCTCTTTACTTGATGGTGTTTGAAAACCTCCTATGAACTTTGAGCCAAAGTTGTATTTAAGTTAAATACAATTATAATTTGGTGTCAATTCTTTTTTTTTTTTTAATTTTTTTATGTCTTGAGACTGGTTTAGCCTTTACTGTGTGTGTGCTTAGTGCGTAGGTGGAAAGAGAGGCTTTTTTTCCCAACACAATAAACTTTGATTGAAATAAGAACAATCTGCTTGAATAGACTATCTCCATGCATTTCTGGAAAAAAAAAAGCCAAATTCTACCCGTGTCAGGAGCATGTGTTCATGGAGCAGCCCTCCTGTTCTCACTGCTTACCTCAGTGACTATAGTGCAATTTTAACAAGCTGCCTGGAGAATGGGAGGGATTAGGGAGGTGGCAGCTGTTCAAATTTTTCTAGTCCTTTCCAGAGAACCTTGGACTTTTATAGGAATAGCTTTAATGTCAAGGAAGACTGGAAAAATTCACACACATTTTTTCCCACTTAATGATTTTGGAATTGAGTTTTAAAATGCAATACCTACAAAACACAGAAGGTTTTTGTTTTGTACGGAAAAGGATTTTTTTCTTTAATCAGCATGTCTAATAAAGTCAACAAAAGGTCAGTGTATAAGGATGTCAGAGTTTTCTTTAAGGCTGAGGTATAAAAAATAAAATAAAGTAGTGAGGGGGAAAAACTCAGAAGGGCTGTTTACTAGGTCAATAGCAAATTCCTCAGCAGGGGTAGATAGTGTCTAGACAGACAGTCTATGTCTTATGTCCCCTGCGTGTGCAGAAGACAGCTCTCCAACGCTGCGTTTGACCCTGGGACCTGAGCAGTGTGGCTCCCAGCACCTTCTTCCGCCCTGAGTAGCGTAGCAGTGAGTGGCACCTTCAGTACTGGCTTTGGTCAGGATAACTATGTAAGATGGCGCCTTGTGGAAGTCATCTTCTCACCACTCGGTCCATCTTCTTGCAAGGGTTCCACACCCTTCCAGGCCTCCTTGGCCTCCATTCTTTCGTCCCTCTCTGCCCAGGACAGCCTGGGCAAGCTATAAAGCAGCTGTTGGCTTTGATCTCGTTTGCGTGCATTTTACTTGCAGGTGGAAAGTTGATTGAAAGGGTATGGGCTTTTTTTCTTTTTTCTAAATTCTGTCCCTCCTGCTATGGGGTAAGAGTGGAAGAGTGAAAGGCAGCTTGTGTGCAGTTCACTCTCTCTCCTGAGGGGTCTAAGATCCTTAGTCCTGTCAGTTCAAAAACTGTTTACTGCCCTGGGGTTTTCTAGGAAGTCACCTGTTAAAGCCTCTTTGAAATCATCTCAAAAAAAGAGTTCACAGCTTTTAATTGAGGTTTAAGTCAGGTGTCAGGTTACAGCCAAAAGGAGGAAGAATCTAAGCAATCGGTGACAATGAAAACCATTTGTTAATTATAGATTTTTCACTTATTAATTCATGAAGATTAATCCTTTAATTATATGTAAAGTGTAACAATTACAGTGTATAGAAGACACAAAGTAATGAGTAGACACCATCAACAACAGGAGGGGCACAAAATGTTGCATTGCGCTAGGTGAGAACTCATCTTGCTGTTAAATGAAGTGAAAGCAGTGGAAGTCCTCTCAGTTACGGTTGCTATTTTAAACTTTCTACCTCATGTGTATGGGTGTTCTGCTGGCATGTTTGTCTGCATGCACATGCCTGCCTCCTGTATGTGGAGGCCAGACGAGGACACTGGGTCCCCAGGAACTAGAATCATAGGTGAACCTGAGTCCCGAGCTACCATGTGGGTGCGGGGACTCCAACCTGAGTCCTCTACAGGAGCGCTGGCTCCTCTTCACCACTGAGCCATCTCTCCAGCTTCCTTCTTGGTTATTTTGGGGGTAGGGTCTCACCTGAAACTCATTGTGTGGCCTCAAGTAATGTTGAAATTTGGGTCCTCCTGGCTCCACCTCCCAGGTGCTGGGATTACAAGTTTGTGCCACCAAGCTTGGGCTGTTAAAACTATCTATTTATTTACTATTATTTTGAGGTCATGTCTGACACTGGCCTTACACTCACTGGTGACAGATTTCCTGCTGTAGCCGCTTTAGTACTGCTGACAGGCACACACCACCACACCTGTGAAACATTTTTAGTTGATGTGATTCAAGAAAACACGTCTCAGACGTGGATCCTAACAGACGTGATTCTCTTAGACCGTCTTGACCATTGTCTTGCAGGAGAATTTCCTGTGAGGGTCAAACCCTGTTAGTATCTTTCTTCAGGGCAGCATGTTCTTCTACTGTGTGGTATTTACTAAGGTTGTAATTTGTGTATAATTGTTCGTATTTTGAACTAAACAATTATGAATTTGAAGATTTATTTTTATTACTTTAAATTATGCATATGTATAAACACACACACACACACACACACACACACACACACACACACACGAGAGGAGTATGCATAAGTGAATGCAGATGCCCTTGGAGGCTAAGGTGTTATAGCCTTCCTGAGCTCAAGTTACAGGCCGTTGTGATCCCTGCAAACGTGGATACTGTGAACTAAACTCCGGTCCCCTGAAAGAGCAACATGGATTCTTAACCCACAATTGTTAAGGTTGAGGCTAGAGGCTAAAGCTGCTTTGACTCAGCTCTAGATCTGAGACAGAGGGCTGTCCTAAGGGTGTGAAGTGAGTGAATGACGCTAATGAACGCTTTGCACACACTCTCTTCTGATTCCGAGACAGTGCGCTAAACTCCACTGTGCGCGATCAGTCTTCCATAAGAGAGTGAAGAGCGTACGAACTGGCCACTTGGCTTTGGATGATACAGCGTTTTAGGAATATGATTCAGACAATCTAGAAGTTAATCTAACTCAACTGACCCTAAATTGTCCCTCCAAGTATTTCTTTCTGAGTTCTGGCAAGTGCTGGCGGTCCACAAGGAATTCGCCATTGAAGTTTCTGGAAACAAAATACTTTAACCGTTACTCATGGAAGAATTCATGTCGCCATTGAGCAGATCCATCCCGTTCTTCTGAAGGCACTGAGGGTCTGGGCTGCTTTGGCCTGATGGAGTGACAGGGTCTCCTGCAAAACACAGAGGTGCAATGAAGTGAGACGGACACGTGGGCCCAGTGAAACATGATGTCTAGGCCCCGTCCAGCCACTTGATATCAGTGTGACATTGAGCACATCCCCCTGCGGCAGCCCAGCTTTATTTGTTGTTAAGTGGGGAGATCAGGCCACAGATGAGAAGTGCCCAGCCTGTGCGCATGGGGAGATTTGTTAATTTTCTTAATGCATCTTTCCTGGAGCCCATCTAGATGATGGGCTGAGTCACACCATTCATCTTCACACAGGCAGGCCGATTGCCCGGGTGGGGTTTTAGGACCAAGATGACTTTTGCAGTCAATAACATCAGTGATAGTTTTCAGGAAGTTGCCATACTGCTATTTGGAGTTCTCTAAGTCTCTAACGCCTGAGTTAGCAATAAAGGTATAAGTCATTAACATTATATATGAAATCCTTGAATTTTGCTTTAGTTTTGTTTGGGATAAAACCTAAGTGCCAGTGCTGGGCTGTAGGGGCACACACCTTTAATACCAGCATGTGGGAGGCAGAGGCAGGAGGATCTCTGGGTTTGCTGCCAGCCCGGTGTACAGAGTGAGTTCCAGGATTGCTAGAGCTACACAGAGAAAACCCTGTCTCAAAAAACCAAAGAAAACCAATCCAACCCCAAAAACCCAGGGGCCAATAAGTATGAGGCCTCACTTCACATTCTATGGTAACCTCCCCTGCTGGTGAGCTTACTGATTGCAATGAAGAAGAGCGGTCACCATGGCACTGTAATTACTTTTTAAAGCTACAATGTGTCCTTCTTGATTTTGTACAGTGCATGTTAAGACTCCTTGCTAGATTGCTGGAGCTCAGGCCACACACCATAAGGTGTTTATTACCCACAAATTGTTCAGTGGGCAGGAAATGGTGCTTATTACCAGGGTTCAGTTCTTGCAAAGCCTTTGCATTGCTGGAGGCTAGCAAGTGCTCAGTGAATTTTGGGAGCATACGAACAATTATCTTCTCTCCAGCGTCATTTAGAGCTGGCCCATAGTAGAGCTCGGTCTTCTCTAACTTGCATGCTTGCTCTAGTTACTAAAATTGAGATATTCAAGTTTTCTTTTATAAAAAAAAAATTCTGTTTTATTGGAGGATAAACAATTCTCTTTTTGTTCAGAAAACTGGTTTAGATTTTAATAACCTACAGTCTTCCATCTGCTCCAACTATAAATTGTCCATACAATTTATCATCTTGACAGGATGGTGCCAGGTCAGAATCACTGGGCAGGAACAACTTCCTGAGACCACTCTCTTCTGAAAAAGTCACTGGGTCCTTTGTCACTCTGAGCAGGTTACTGTGCTGGGCTGGAGGGCTGTCATGTGACATGAAGGAAAGGGATGCATGGTCACCCCATCAGCCCCCAGCAGCGGATGAACGTTTTAGGAAGAGATATGACAAAGCATAAAACAATGCACCCATCCCAGTTCCTGAATCTTAAAGCATTTACCCGAATTGTTTGACAGAGAAACAAATGAATAGCCAGAGCTTAGCTCAGAAGATTTTGTATCAGAGCAATTTGACAACAAAATGGGCATCTATCCATCAGTTTCCGCATGTTTGAAAAGAAGCAAACTGGTCCAAGTAGAAAGGGCTCTAAACATTGTTCATAGACAGTGAAGACTGGCCCATATAACCACACAGGCTCTCTCTTCAGGTCTGTGCTCTGTCCCTTTAAGGAGAGCATGCAGGAGCCAGCTGCAGATCTGAGGTATTCCAAGCCTCTCTCTGGGAGCCTGCTGTGCATTACAGCTGGCTTGCTGCCTTGCTTGTTAATTCTGATAAAATACGGGTTTGCATTAAGCTACTATGGCTTCTTTGTCTTTTTAACCTATTCAGTTGGAATCTTCTAGAAGGCTGTGATTAACACTGTAGAAATGAAGAAAATTTGAGTGGCAAGAGACAAATCACAGAGGGACTGCATGTGCTCTCATTGTGCTGCTGTGTTATGGGAGGCTCAGGCTGCGAACCCAGACCTGAACCACGCAGGCAGTGGGGCCAGGGACCTTCACAGTCTGCCCACGACGCTCACTTTAGCAGACGGTCTGCACGTGGGCGGCATCTGGGGCACGAGAGAAGATGGGCCTTGTTGAGCATCAGATCTGACAGAGATGGGTCCCTATGTGGATGAGTCAAGCTTTGCTGGCATGCGTGGCGCAGTCCCCGTCAGTCATGAGAGTAGGAATCTTTAGTACAGGTGTTAGCACCCCAGAAAGCCCGTATATTTTTAAATTTTTATATCCAGTTCTGAAAGAGTGACGATGAGGTGAGCAAGCTGTACCCTCAATCTTTGTCCCTGGTGATCCTATCTGTTCACAAGTGGCTTTAGCAAGTGAGGCCAAGATATTCAACCACCATGAAGAGAGACCACGTGTACTTGCCTCCTAGAATGAGCCTCCCCAGCTTGTAAAGGCTCTTCTGGCCAGCGATGCCTCTTTTACTCCCTTTACCACAGGACCTGCGGGCCCGGATGAAGGACAAGGGCAGTGAGTGGTCAGTAGTGCAGGAGAGGCAGTGGCCTGGTTTGCATCTGAACTGTTTCTGGAAGTTCATCTCAGCCTCCCTATGCATCTCTCTCCTCACCATGGACCAGCTGAGTGGTCTATGCAAGAGGACAGGCACAGAGCTGAGCGCACAGTGTAGTGTTGGTGGTGGGGTCTGCTGCAGATCTTGGGTGCCCAGTGAGGGAGGCAAGGCTCCCCGGAGGGACCCCCACGGGGTAATGCTGGCCTGGGGCTGAGAAAGAAGACATCGAACACCACTCTCTACTCTCTGTGCTCTCCCCACCTTTTCTTGAACTTCAGATGCTCGTGTTGCTGTTTTTTCTGGTCTCCTAGCTCTTGTCACTTCTTCATCCATTCTCCATTCTTGGCGGTTCTCATTTTAAACTCGTATTTTAGACCAAATACATTTTAAAGGATTTTTTGGTTGTTCCAGCACATGGCCTTCCTAGCCAGACTTGTTTTAGAGGAGAAGACCATGACCAAAGGAAGCTGGGGTAGACAGGGCTTGTTGGTCACCCCTCCACATCACTGTTCACCACCAAAGGCAGTCAGGACAGGATCTCAGGCAGGGCAGGAACCTGGGGCAGGAGCTGATGCAGATGCCGTGGAGGGTGCTGCTTATGGCTTTCCCAGTCTGGTTTCTTATAGAATCTGACCTTGAGGCTCGGAGATCTAAGTGGTGGGATCAGGGTTTGAGCCACCACACCCGGCCTTTTGTGTGTTAATGGGTGTTTTCCTGCGTGAATGTCTCAGGGACCTGAGCTAGAGGTAGAGTCACTGTGAGCTGCCATGTAAGTGCTGGGAGTTGAACTGTGGTCCTTTGGAAGAACAGTCAGTGATTTTAGCTGCTGAGCCAGCTTTCCAACCCATATATATCTAAAGCTGCTTGGTCTGTACTCATGTGCATGTTTCAGGGCTGACCATTTGGTGTTGGCTTTACTTCTGCCATCTTGGTAGAGGATGGCCACTGATGTCCTCACAGGGGACTGATGATGAAGACATCTGGGAAGCTTTGGGGATGTGTTGTCCACACCAAACAGTTTGAAAAGATGAGGAAACAGAGATGTGAAGGCGGCACTTCACTTAGGTTTCACAGCGGGCATATTGTGCTTGTCACAGAAGTAAGAGAAGGAGTTTGAACTAACAGAATAGCATGGCGATATGAAAAACCTCTCCTGTAGTCAGTTTGAGGCAGAAGGCTGAGGCACACATTGGCACCACAACTCGTGAACGAGGACGTGAAGACAGGTAGATCTGATGTCCCTTTTGTGCTCCTTTGTCATATGAAAATGGGCTGAAAACACTTCCAGGCCCTCCTTAGTCAACAGCTATTTAATATTATTTTACTTTCTTGCTAATACAGCTTGCTGCCTTTCCCAAAGAAGGGTAAAAGCGGGGTTTGCCATGACCTTCTAAAGCTCTACAAGTTTATCTGGAAAACTGTTGGTTTGTGTTTCTTTACACATAAGTATTTCCCATTCTTCCACACTCAGCTGGCTTAGTGAATCTGTTTCTAGTAACCTGTAGCTCCTCAGCCAAGGAGCAAAGACAACAACGTAAGGCAAGGCAGCCCTGTGAACAGGAAGGAGTGAGTCCAAAGCAGTGCATGTGCCAGATCTGTGTGTGGGACCTGGGATGCTGGGACGTTGGAAATCCAATCTACAAGGAGTTGGTGCAGATCCTCGACTTTTCTCCTTTACAGCCCATCATTTTCAGAAGAGCACTTGGTTCTCCTGGGCGAGGGAGAGACTCCGGAGCACAGAGCTGAGGAGAGAGGGGAGTCCAGTGCTGGTGTGGTTTCAAAGCCATGTGCAGCTGGTCTGTGAGCGGTGGAGGAGTCAAGGGTGTTTCTAGAGCCTGAGGAAGTTGGGAGGAAAACATGGAGGCTGAGGTGTCTGAGCAGCAGGTGGGTTAAGACGCTGGCGCCTCGTTCTGTTCCACTGGAGGCTTGTCTGCAGGTGCATGGGGGAAGACTGTCAAAGAATGATGGTGCAACTTTAGCCCAGCGGGGAGATCCAGCACTCCAGTGCGGTCACCCTGCAAACAAACTTCACTTCATTCCTGGGGGCTCAGGGGCAGGGGAGACAAAGAATGGCGTTTCAGGGTATACAAGATGGCTGTTTTGGCCACGAGAACATTGTGTTTATTCACCCCGGGAGCCACTGCAGGTCACGCCGTTTGCTTGGTGCCACTTGGTCTGCCGCGCTGCCTTCCTGGACAGGAAGCCCTTAAGATTAAAGATTATATTTTTATGGTTGCATGCCTGCCTACCCCAAGCTATTAGCCGAAGAGAAATGTAGCTAGAAGTCCATTTGCAGGAAGGATATTAACAATCATTTGTGTGTGTGTGACACGATGAAAAATAAGGGGAAGCCAAGTAGAGGAATTGAAGGCAGAAGGCAGCCAAGTCATTGTTTGGGATATTAGAATATTTCTGTCGACTTTTCTCATTTGAGATCGGTGTTGCATGTGTGATTAAAATAAAATTGAAAAAGAATTTAGCATATTGGGATGTTAGCAGATAGAGGATTTCATCTTTCTTTCCACAGCCGTCTTTCACAAAGCACCGTTCTTGCAAAATTACATCTGGACAAATGGAAATAAGTTGGTATCTGAACCCTGAGCCGGCATGTGCCTGCAGGAGGCAGAGGCCAGTTACTCCTCCCCACCTGTCCCGCCTTCGCGTCTGTGGAACACATTCTGAAACCCAGTTTCTTCGTACAAGCCTGATGGGTGAGTTGTAGTTTGGCGTTTCATAATCATGACACTTGCTTTTATATTTTCGTAAATAAATTTGTCAAAGTAAAGTAACAAGTACAATGTATGAATAAATACCATTTTAAAAATCCTCAGCCTTTCAGAGAGAATTATTGCTAATACAGTAGGAAATTCACTCCCCCCACCAACACAGGCTGCTTTTATGTTGTATTTAAGACTCATAACTGAAAATAATCTTTAAGAGCTGGCTGGGGTTCTGGGCATGAGTATGTGTACAGTAAGGTATTGAAGCCTTCTGAGATGAAATCGTATTGGCAGTGTCCACAAAGATGTTTTAAGACACTGGATTCCTTCTAATTTACTGTTTATCTTCAGTGAACCACAAAAATATTGAAATAACCCTTAACATGAGAAGCAACTTAATTAAATAATTCCTGTGTTTCATATTAAAAGAGCTGATTTTGAATGTGTACCAATCATTATCCAGATTAATTTAGTGTCATTAGAAAACCAGATGATGAAAGGTTTGGCATTAGTAAAAGGAATTTTTTTCTGAAACGAATAGTATAGCAGCTTCATGTTCTAAGCAGGAAAAATACTACAAATTGAAAAATATAACATTTGGTTTAAAAGAATTTATATATATATATATATATACATATATATCCATTAGAAATATTTTAATAAAAAATAAAAATGCCAAAAAGAGAGCAGTTGTTGGTGATATCTTTATTGAAGAATAGCTGTAACTGTGTGCCATGTGCATGCATCTTTTAGTGCCTCTGTAGCGATCTGTCAATATTGTCTGTTTCCAAATGGGACTTTTAATGGTATCTGTACATATTACAACAGCAGTGTTTTACTGGGTGAGGGAGCACCCCATGGCTGCCTCTTAGTGTTTCGAGATGGTGCCTTTAAATAGCAGGGCAGTTACATCAGTGCTCCAGACCGTGTGCCAGTGCCTGGGAGGCGGGTTACACTGGGGACAACAGGGCACACTGGCATCTGCCTTTCTTCTTGTTATTTCAGAACTGCCCGGCTCTGTCATTATAGACGCTGTGTTTGCAGCCATCTCGCTGTTCCTATCTACTAGAGAGCACCAAGCTGCTAAATTTACCTGGGGCTTTACACCGTGAAAAAGAGTTCTGAAGAGCCATGTGTGAAATTGCTGTCCAGGCCTTACAGGTTCCGCCGGTGGCTATCGCCTTATCCATCACAGGTACCGAGCGCTCAGTGGCGCTTAAACACTGAAATGTGGCCCATTTCCTTGCGCGCTCTTAGTGCAGCTTCCTTGCAGGCCACAAAAGCCAACTTTGTGCTTATCTGACAGAGCCGAGAATGCTGGCTTTCCTGTTATTTTCCTCCTTTCTGTCTCGATAGAGATTATTTTTTCATAAACAAAAGTGGACGTTCTATGCTAGGGTTGGAGCAGGCTGGGTGGGCCAAGCCTGTGGCCCGTGACTGTGGATGATAGGTCAATGGGCTGGCTGCCTGCTACGAGCTCCGCAGGTAACGCTGCCTGTGCAGCTGTGTGAAGGACTGTCCTCACACTGTCAAGGACAGGAGAGCCCTCCCAGCTGCACGTAACTAGTCCAATGTGAAATCGTTTCTCTGGCAAGCAGAAGGCTCTCTGTGTTTGCTCGCAGCCCCATGCTCGCGCAGTTCTCCTACCTTTCCCAACAAGTCAGAAGCACAAATGTCTCCCACGCCGGGTGTCCAGGCTTCGTACCGCTTTTTATTTGAGAAGGAAGATGAGAGATCACCACCTTCCACTCCTCTCCTCTCCTTTTTCTTCTTCAAAGCTAAACTAGCTAATAACCGTTTAACAGAGCATGGTTTTTAAAAAGTTGAGGTGCCTGGCTCATCAAGGAGCTGTGACCAGTCTCCCTTATGAGAAACCGCTAAGGTATGAAGCGGATTCTCACAGGATCTGTGTGTGTGTGTGTGTGTGTGTGTGTGTGTGTGTGCGTGTGTGTGTGTGCGTGTGTGTGTGTGTGTGCGTGTGTGTGTGTGTGTGTGCGTGTGTGTGTGTGCGTGTGTGCGTGTGTGTGTGCGTGTGTGTGTGTGTGTGCGTGTGTGCGTGTGTGTGTGCGTGTGTGCGTGTGTGTGCGTGTGCGTGTGTGTGTGCGTGTGTGTGTGTGCGTGTGTGTGTGTGTGTGTGCGTGTGTGTGTGTGTGCGTGTGTGTGTGTGTGCGTGTGTGTGTGTGTGTGTGCGTGTGCGTGTGTGTGTGTGTGTGTGTGTGTGTGTGTGTGTGTGTAGGCCTCAGAGTATTGCCATGCTATCCTGAAATAGAAGAGAGAGTGTAAAGGGCCAAAAGAGATAAAAAACGTGAAATTTTATGAACCCACTTATGTAAATGAAACAAAATAAACTAGAGTGATGGGGGGAGAGAGAAAGACACACACACACACACACACACACACACAGAGAGAGAGAGAGAGAGAGAGAGCGTGCGCATCAAGCTAATCAAAACCTTAACAGTCCAGTCCCTCTCCCCAGCTGACTGGCTCCCATTGACACTTAATAGTTAAGCTAGTCCATTTGTTCTCAGGGCAAAAGTTCCCACAGCTTAAAAAACAGCACAATAGGCCGAGCTGAGGAGCTTGCAGAGGAGTGCAGGGGGCATGCAGAAGCCCAGGGCTCTATTGAAGAAGCAGCTGCAGGCAGCTTCACTTCTGACCCTGTGGACACTCTCGGGGTGGTCGGGGTCCAAGCCTTTCACTCCTGCCCGGAAAGGCTTGTTATTCACAGAGTGGAGCTGGGCTCCTGTTGCTGCCCCACCACCAGGAAAGCAGATGCCAGAGTTTACCATCAGAAGCAGGAGCCACATGGACTCTTGAGTGGGACAGGCTTTCAGGATGATGGCCAGGCTCACGGGAGACTTCTATTGCCGGTAATCCTTTTAGATCTCCAACACAGATTGATAGCCTTTACTTGAAGCTATTGTCAACACAGATGGTGCTGGGCTTGGGAAGCAGAGGCAGACAAATCCTGTTTGTATTTATATAGTTTATACTTTTATTCTAAGAGGTTTAACTGTGATGTTATCTGCTCATTATAACCAATTATAGCACCCACACAGGCTCAAGGATACGCTCACGATTAAAAATGATCAAGTAAATGGTCATATCACCATACACGTTTGTAAGTGCGCATATGTCTAAATCAATTTTATGTATGAATTTATGGTCCATGAAAGAAACTTCAAACATCTGAGTGTCACAACAGCACCTGCCTCTTGATACAGCGGTTATGTTGCCAAGGGAAGGGTTTGTAATAATAATAATAATGATAATAATAATAATAATAATAATGATGATGATGATGATGATGATGATAATATTAACATTATATTATTATTATTATTATTATTATTATTATTATTATTATTATTATTAGGTTTTTTGAGACAAGGTCTCTCTGTGTAGTCTTGGCTGTCCTAGACTCACTTTGTAGACCAGGCTGGCCTTGAACTCACAGCGATCCACCTGCGTCTGCCTCCCGAGTACTGGGATTAAAGGTGTGTGCCACCACACCCAGCTGGAATTATTTTGTTTTAAGAAATGAAAGCCATGCCTGTATGATTTATTTTGTTGTCTCTCTGTCTGTCTGTCTTGAGACAGGGTGTCACTTTGTCATCTGTTGTCCATGCTGGTTTCTGACCCAGGCATGATCTTGCTGCCTTTGGTCCAGAATGCTGGCACTGCAGCGGTGACAACATGCCTGGGTTGGGTCTGTTATTCCGCAAGGTGGAAGAGCAATGGTCACAAGACTGGTCTGTGGGAGACAAGTGTCCCCAGGCACCAGGGCCTCATGTGCACCTTAGGATTTTCACTGGGAGAAGGGGAACACAGGTCTGTCCATACACTGCAGGCATTGCCACCTCAGGCACCTGTGCCCCAGCACTGACCTCTCACCCTGGAGTATCTAAATTTCACAACTGTTCCATATGTCTGGACTGTCATCCCAACCTCTCCTCTTGAAGCTGACTTTTCCACCCTGGTTCTTTCCAGGGTCACCGTTAATTCTTGCTGTCTCCTAGCCTACTCCTTCTTGAATTAGAGGATGCTCTTCCAAGCTTTGTGACCCCCCCCCCCACACACACACACATGCACGCATTGTTTGTCTGTTTTCTGAGATACCTGAAGGCAGTGATTGCAATTCTGTTCACCAGCACACGCCAAGCCTCTCTTTGGACTTGACGCTAGGATGTTACGTAGGAATGCAGTGTGTTGAGGAAAAATTAGTAGTGTTTTGCTGAGAGACAGGAGGCACATTGCAGGAGATAATGCACATTGCAGGAGATGATGCACATTGCAGGAGATGATGCGGTGTGATGCATGCTCAGGCTCAGCTTGCAGCTCTCTCCTTCAGGTACTGGTGCCATGGCAAGCCGGGGCGCTAGGGGCTCAGCACGTAAGTTTCCATTTTGATTTTTTTTCTTTTAGGACACCAAAACTTCACAGCAGAAAAATGATCAGTAGGGATGTCCCCACACGTCTGAACTGTAGGAGTCTGCAGTCAAAGTGTGGGTAAGACTGTGCTGTCTCTGTGCCTCAGGAGCTGTCCTCTCTACTCCTCTTCCAGCCTCTAGTAGTCCAGCTATGGCTGTGTGGCTGTGCGGCATTGCTCTCTGCTTCTGTCTCTGCATGGCTCCTCCTTTCCTCATGCCTCTCCTCTGTGCAGCTGTAGAAGCCCACCCACATGACGCATGCTCCTTTCTCCTTGAGATTCTTGAGTTGGTTGCATTTGCAAGGCCCCATCATGGGTAGTCCTTCAGAGGCTGTGCAGGCGAAGCGAGAAGGCTAGAGCAAGCTGAGGTGAGCTTCTCAGGGGCTGGGGGAGCTGCTAGGCTTCAAGTGTTCTGTTATCTGACTTCACTGGCACAGAGCTCATAGCTTCCCCTTGTGGCTTCAAGATGGCCTGATCTTTCCTCTCAGGATAGGATTTACATCACTGTTCTCCAATGAGCACAGGGGAGCTGCTCACACCCCCTGATCTTGTGTTGTAGCAGACCCTGGGTGCTAAAATGATAGTGTGGCCCCTGAGCCATATTCTTGGCTGTACAGTTACCAAGAGAGCAAGGGCCAAGTGCTGTCAACCTCAAGACTAGGATGACTCTGGGGTGTGAGGCAGGAGTGCTGTCTGCTAACCTGCACCCCTCAGTTAAGGGTTATCCCTGACACTGAGTTGCAGAGCACTATGTTGAACACATACAAAGTATCTCTTTACTTTTACCTTAGACTGGGTTAATTAAGTACCAGTGGGCTAGTAGAATGGTTCCGCAGATAAAGATGTTTGCTGCCAATTCTGAGGAAATGCATTTGATTTCGTGGGACCCATGGAAAGAGAAAACTGACTCCTTCAAGTTGACCTCTGACCTCTCCACACCCCCATATGTAACCCCCCACACACAATAAATAGATATATTAGAGGGGTCAACATTCCCCTCTATTGTGTTCAGTTCTGGGGTACTCAAAACTCCTGATCTTCTGCAGATACAGGTTCAGAATAAAGAGAAACATGAAACATTTATTCTAAAATGTGCATAGTATGTGCAGTTTTCTCAGACACCACCTCGTTCTCTGAGCTCTTTTCACTGGAGAAGTGCGCTGCTTCTGTACGGGACGCCAGCCTAAGTGTCCCCCATGATGGACTTTTGTCATTCCAGATGCCCATGTGGTCAACTTGCAGACAAAGGCCCATCGGTAAGGTCATTTCATCCCTGCATCCGGGAAGGGGAGTCTCGGTTAGAGTGGTCTGTGGGCATGCCTGTGAGGAACTGTGCAGATTGATGTGGGAGAGCTGAGCCCACCGCTGGTGGCACCGTCCTTACGCAGGAGTGCATGGGCTAAGAAATCCATTTAAACACGAGCCAGCCAGTAAGCCAGTGAGAAGCTCTCTTCTATTTCTGCTTTGGGTTCCTGCTCCAACTTTCCTCAGTGGTTGGCAGTTACCAGGAAGTGTAATATAGAACCTTTCTTCCTCTTTTTTTTTTTTACCATGGAATTTATTACAGCAGCAGAAAACAAAGTAGAACAAGAAGGAAGAGTTGTTTGTATCTCATGACAGGGTTGCATCTACCATCAGCTGGATTCTCTGAATTTAAGCAGTCTTGGTCAGAGAAAAATGTAAGGGCCCTACCCATTAACCTGGGAATCGGTGTGCACTCCTGATGCTGTGACAAGGGACAAATGGAGAGGGCCAGTGTGAGCCATGAAAGCTCAGACTCCATGGTTACCACATGGCCACTGACATATATGTCTCAATGTTCATGATTGTCTGCGGAATGTTCGAAGTATGTGCTTTGTGCTCTGAAATAATGGTTCTCAAAATAAACATCTTTCTGAACAAGAGTATGTCTTTTTTGAGGCACAGGGAGCTCTGTTCATCTTCCAATCATATCAAAGCAGATCAGAAGAAACAGGAAGCTCACTCTACTTGTGGATATCCATTCACACACGATACCCATTTTGACTAAAGCCTTCAGGCTTCTGTTACCTATTTACCTATCCACTGAGAACCAATTACCCTATTTGCTGGAAGCTAAGTACGCACATGGTTCTGAGGTTCTGATTTACATGGCAGAGACTCAGCCTTCCCAGAGAGAGTGCTGAGGTAGAGCAGTGAGCTCCATCTGCTGCCGTGCCTCATCAGTGGAGTGGTCACTACGTTTTGCATGTTCACACGAGCACACACACACGCACACATGCACATAACACATGCACACACAAATGTACAGTACACATGCTCACATGCACATGTACACACACGCGCACGTACACACACACACACACACACACACACACACACACACAAAAGCACGTAGACACGCACTCATTAAACCCTGAGGGCAACTAGGAGACCATGGTTACAAGTGATTACAAAGCCTTGTGCACAGAAAATGTGATATAGGATCTCAGAGAAGGGCAATATCACCAGAGTAACAGAACTGAGAGGGAATCTGTCTGTCTGTCTGTCTGTCTGTCTGTCTGTCTATCATCTATCTAAAGGGGATTTATTAGAATGACTCAATGACTTAACATGCTGTGGCACAGCTAGTCCAACAATGGCTGCCTGTGAATGGAAAGTCCAAGAATCCAGTAGCTGGATGTCTCAGCCAGTCTTCCGTCTACCTCAGAACCCCTAAGGAGCAGGCTCCCCTGCCAGTGAAGGACTTGCTGGAGAGGTGAGAGCATGCAGGCCGAGAGCAAACGCCTCCCTCTTCCATGTCCCATACACGCTCCTGGCAGAAGGCACGGCCCAGATTAGAGGTTGGTCTTCCCAGGCTAGAAGGCATGTGCTCCACCTCAAAGGTCCAGATTAGAAGTGGACCTCCCAACTTCACGTTAAGCAAAGCCCCTCCCAGGTGGGCCCCATCTGGGGTTTTACTTCATTCCAGATGTAGGCAAGTTGACAACTAGGAACAGCCATCACAATGAGTCTGTGGCAGGACAGTTTGTGTGAGCCAAAGCAACAGGTAGGAGGCATGTGGGTGACGCAGTATGTAGGAAGGGGGCTCTGTGCTGCACACAGTGTGGCCAGTGTATAGGAAGAGGGGTCTAGTGCAGGGCTTTGTGCTGCACACAGTGTGGCCAGTGTGTAGGAAGAGGGCTCTGTGCTGCACACAGTGTGGCCAAATTGTATGATTCTTCGACTTCTTAGTCAGAGGATGAATTTTAACCTGATTTCCGGGACAAAGAAATAGTTAAGCTTAGAACTAAGTCAGAACTTGATGAAATAGCACTTCTATAGTTTCCTGGGTCAGTCACACAATGAAGGATTTAGGCGAAGAGGGCTTGAGATACCTGTAGCTTTACAGCTGCCACGAAAAACTATGCTGCTCTCATCCAGCTCCCCCACTGCACTCTCTAACTCAGGCTTTTACAAAGAAAAATCAATTTATGTGAAATATGTGTTATTTCTCCTTTGCTTTTTTTCTTTCCAATAAAAGCACACATTTGCCATTAGAAGGATTAGAATCCTGGGTAGAAGAATTTATCCTTGAACTACTCACCTCAGTGTTTCAGGTTTCATCCCTGGTGGGTTTGGGATAACCTCGGACAACTTGAGTCTCTCAGCCCTGTTTGTGGTCTGCTGGTGTCAAAGGCAGAGTTCTCTTAAAAAGGTATGGAGGAGGGAAGTGCGAAGAGGAGAAGGGACATTTGTGAGAACCCACAATGCACTCTACAGTTTATTTCCTACAATAACCTGCAATAGATATCGCTCTTGTCTGGATTTACAGAGTAGAAAACCCAAGATTAAAACCTCCTCCCCCTGTATATGCTCATAGGCTATTAAGTCTCTTCTTGGTAACCTGCTATCCTTCTCCTGAGTGCCACCGGGCCTCCCCATCAAGGGGACGTGGTCAAATATGGGGCACCAGAGTTCGTGTGAAAGTCAGACCCCACTCTGCACTCAGCTGTGGAGAATGTCCTGTCCATTGGCTAGATCTGGGTAGGGGTTCGAAGTTTACTGCACGTATTGTCCTCGGCTGGTGCAGGAATCCCATGAAATGCCTGCATTCTGCGTACCTGAAAAACCGGTACTTGTGGACAGTGATGCTAAGTCCCACTGCCAGCTCTGGGCTGGCTCCTTCGAACACACCTGTCGTTGCCTGTGAGTGATTTGTAGCTGAACCTGGCGAAAAAGGTAGGCCCTTTCCAGAAAATGCTTTATTTACACATTGTCTTCATTTTCACTGTGTTTTTTTCCTTAGGAGCCTCACTGTGTTCTCTTTAAGAGAAACATTTCAAGTTTTGACTGGATGCAATTCTTATCTTAAATAATATCTATTGTATCACAATTACCAACATTATTTTATTTCAACAAACTTGATGGTGAAGCATCTTGGGATTCCAATATTTAGATAAAACAGTCAGTAGCCAGCCAGGGTCACCACCCCTTACTCAGCTTCTTTAAAATTTAAAAAAAAAAAAAATTTTTTTTTTTGAGACAGGGTCATTCTATGTTACCCTGGCTGTCCCAGAACTCACTCTGTTGAACAGGCCAGCCTTGAACTCAAAGGGATCCTCCTGCCTCTGTCTCCTGAATGCTGGAATGAAAGGCATACACTACCGTGCCTGGCTAGTATTCATTTTTAAAAGATTTTATCTATTTTTATTTCATGTGTATGATGGGTGTTTTGTCCACATGCATGTCTGTGCATTGCATGTATGCACTGTCCATAAAGGCCAGAAGATGGTGTCAGAGCCCGTAGAACCGGAGTTACAGAAGGTTCTGAGCTGCAGTGTGGGTGCTGGGACCCTAACTTGGGTCCTCCGGAAGAGCAACCAGTCCTCTCAGCTGCTGAGTTACCTCGCCAGACTCGCAGGCATTCTTATTGCCTAGGGAGACACAAGATCAGTACTTCAGGACCATGCAGAATTTTCTTAGTTTATGACACGAACAGTATCCCAGTGCTGTAAGTTTGCTCTGCTGTGCGTGACAGGGCAGACCCACAGACAGACACTGCCTCTCTGATAGCTTCCGGTAACAGTGCTGCTGTTGGGATTTCATGTCCCTCCTCCTGATGATCTTTGAGTGTAGACATGTAGCCAGGCTATCTCTCCTATGACAGACTTTGTCCCTGTTCTAAGACATGGTGTCCCACTTCAGCAAGTCTTTTTGAGCTTCAGATAGTTTATGGCAATTTTTTTCTTTAAAAACACTTTTAATAACTTTATACAATCTTAGCTATTCATATGTTTGCTATCCCGTGGCCCCACTACCACATACACAGTTTTTGTTGTTGTTTGGTTGGTTTTTGAGGTCAGGGTCTCATATAACCCAGGCTTCCTCTTCCGCACTGTCCTCTTCTTCCTCTTCCACACTGTCCTCTTCCTCCTCTTCCTCACCGTCCTCTTCCTCCTCTTCTGCACCGTCCTCTTCCTCCTCTTCCGCATCGTCCTCTTCCTCCTTTTCATTCGTTTCCTTCTCCCCTTTCTCACTGCTTTTCTTCCTCCTTTTCCTCATTCTGCATTTTAGGATGAGGTGGGTTGAAGCTAGCCGGGAATCTTTCTAATGGAGCTGTGCATGAAGTCTGGCTATGTTTGCCTGCATGCGTCTTTCCTCAGCACAGGGAGCAGCTAAGGGACTCTGCCTTCTACTCTGTCAGCTTCAGCTGCCTCCCCGAATGCCATGGGCATGCCCAACCTGCTCAGAGGCCACTCCTCTCCTCCAAGTCAGCTGACAGGCACTGACTCTCCCTACCAACCTGTGTCCCCCTCTGTCAGTGACAGGAGGATGTGGCGGCCACCTTAAGCAGAATTCTGGCTAAGGCATTCTCCAATTCCTCCAGCAGGGCTATGAGACCTTATCTGTGTGCGGTAGTGCTTTCTCTACGGTGTTTCCCCAGAAGCTGATGTTTTCCATAAAAAATGAGGTATCACTTTCTCCTAAAAATTAAAACAAACAAGCCCCACCTCTCCCAGTTGCTGTGTGGTATGTGGTAGCTGTGGTACGTGTTGGTACACATCTTGTCCTGTGTGTTGCTTCGTCAGTTGGGAGGAAGGAGTGGTCCTCTTTCCTCTTCATTATTCTTGTGACCTAGACATGCTGGCCGGAAGGGAAAATGGGCCCTGTAGCAGGCAGCATTTGAGGCCCATGCTAAGAGAGAGAAACTCAGGAATTCGGCCAGATATGTGGTTGGTCTTTGGGAGCTGCAGGGACCAGGCACGGGGGTGCCACTTCTGCTTCCTTCTCCAGGATAATCTGCTGGAATTCTCACCAGCCAGGCTCTTCCCCACCGCTGTTCTGGCTCCCCAGTCCGCAGTCTCCTGTGCAGACGGCAGAAGGGAACTTCCTCCTGTGGAAAAGGGGAGAGATGTCATGAGGTACTTCCCAGACCGAGGCTGTCCCTGGGAATGGCCCACAAAGATGGCTGTGGTTTCCCCAGGCCCAGGAGAACGCCCTGAGCCCTTTGTGAGCCCCAGGTGCCGCAGGCAGAACTCTGCCCTGCAGCGGAAGAGACTGGATCTGTTCCTTGCTTGGCTTAAGTGTAGGGCTTGGCCAGCTCTCCGTGTAACGGAGCCTCAACTCTATTTTCCGTAGAAAGAGTCGGGCTCCGAGAGGTTTTAAAATTGCTTCCAACTTTAATATTCCACCAGCGTGTTAAGCAGAGACTTTGGAATCTGTAACTCGCTTATGAGAGGGGTGAGGCTGAGGGAAGGTAGAAAGGTGAGTGATAGAGGCGTGGAGGAAGGGCAGAGCTTCTAAAAGGCAGGGAAGGCAGTGAACGGGCCAGGCTGCACAGTCTGCAGTTCAGGCCACAAAACCGGGACCCCGTTCTGCTCCAGCAGTCCCTCAAAGGTGGGTCCACATCAGCCTGCACAGATTGGCCAGGGATGAGCTCTCATACAACACTGGTTTTCTCAAAAGCGGCCACGAAGCAGCAAAGACACTCTTCCCCCACACCTTAACCAGAGAGAAACCTGGCTCTCCACCCAAGAGAGCACTGTCCTCAGCTGATTGCTTCTGAATAAGATGAGCAGTTTCCTGGCTTCAGGAATTTGATTGACAGGTGTATATTGCTAAGGAAAGACTGAATTTCAAAGACTGACTTAAGAAATGCTGCTCTATGTTCCTACCCAACCCCTCCGCATTCTCTGGACTTCTGCGGCTCCAGGCCTTACAAGAAAAAACACATTTCACAATTAGTCTGGTCCATACTATCAGTTTTGCTAAAGTCCCAGGCACAGCCAGCCTCACTCTGTGGCAGAGGCTGGGGAGCTCCAATTGTTTGTCAGCGAGCAGCCACCAAGGATCACATTTGGTTTTGTTTGAAGGAACCAAGTGCCCCTCAATGCTTTTGTTTGTAGAAGCATCCACTGGAGGGCACAGAAAAATGGGAGCTGCTGGGGAGACCCTGAGGAGAAGAGTCTGTCTGCCTGCTGCCTTCCTTTCTCACTTGAAAAGCCTCTTGGCTGATTGATGTGTGGTTTGGATGCAGGACTCTGGAGTCCGCGCCTGTCACGCACGGCTGGCTCTCAGCAGAACTCTCACTAGGTGAGCAGCACCGAGGTGGATGCTAATTGGTTCATTCCAGCACATCTTCCCAGGAAGTGTGACAGACTTTTAGATTCCAGTGGCCATGAGGCAAAGCAGGGCATGCATGCGAGAGAGGAGCCTGTTGAAAATAAAAGCAACTTTCACTGATTGTTTTCCAAGTTCTGTTGGAGAAAACAACAACAACAACAAAACAAAAACAAAAAACCGAGTAGCTCTTCAAAGAAAGGAGTGGCTCCTGCGGCGTGAGATCTGCAAGGGAGGTGGGCAAGAGATGTGAGGCCTGGCACACTGCTGGCCTGTTATTTGAAGAACTGAAGAGGTTGGAGAAGGCTGAATGTCTTGGCTTATGTAGAGCACTGATTGCAGATGTGTACGGGAATGGCCCGACCTCAAAGGAAGCTACCTGTGTGGAACCTTGAGCCTCCTGCAAACGCTGTAAGTCTTCCGCACCTGATCCGGGAGCAGCAGCGCAGTGCCTGCCACCAGATCGACGGCAGTTCACTGCAAAGGGAAAAGGTCAAACAGTTGTGTGTCATTTTTACCGTCGCTGTGAAGGCAAATCCTCTCAAAGGGCAAGAGACAGATGGCCTGAGAGTCATCCCAAGGTTGGTGCTGGTGACAGTAAGAGACTTCATCCTGACCTAAGAAAGGATGGGAGGCACCGAGATGGACTCCTCTTGGGTGAGGCAGACGGTATCTTGTATTGTCTAAGCTGATTCTAACAGCTAGTGATTGCTCTCCCAAACACACTGGCAAAGGTCAAGTCCCAGAAAGGAATAGAGTTGGCATTCTTTTTGAAAACACTTATGGGTGCGTTTACATACTTGTGTGAGAGTGTGCGTGGCTGCGTGAGGACCGCCACATGTGAGATGAACCCGGTGTGCAGCTGCCCTCATTCACTGAGCTTCGCACTGGCCCAACTCCGCCCACACCGCTGGGTCCTGGACTTCAGGTCTCCTCCTCGGGTTTCCTTCCCAACCCTCTCTGCGCTCCCACACTTTCCAACCCTTCTTCTAGACACTTCCTTCCATCTTTCCTTTACTCTAAGCTCGGTCTGCACAAGGGAGCTTCGGTGGTAGCACCTCAAGGCTCCTACTAGGTAGGAAGTATGGACAATCAGCGTCTGCGTGAGATTGGGTAGCTCCTGCCTCCAGGTTCCTGCCCTGGTTCCCCTTGACGATGGACAGCAACTCGGAAGTGTAAGCCAAATACACCCTTTCCTCCCCAGCCTGCTTTTGATCATGCTGTTTCACCACAGCAACGGAAGCCCTAACAATCACAGCAGGGAAGGGTGCACTGTCCTAACTGTAACACGCAAGGCTGTTGTGATGGTTGAACTTGGGTTTTGAAAATGCCTTTTTCCCCCTCTCCCTCTATTCTAGTCATCACAGATTTCTGGGTGCCTATCATACTTGAGGGTCTGTCCCCATCACTGAGGATAAAAGAATGGCCCATACAGAGCTGTCCTGTTTCCCCAGATGTTGCCCACTTCGGCTTTGTTCACGTAGAGGTAGTTATCGCCTACCCATTCCTGTGACCTTCACCAGCCCCACCTGCCAGGATATTTGAACAGCTCTTGTCCTACTGCTACAAACTGTGGCTGGAGAAGTCTCTCCCAGACTCTATCCCTTTCTTTTCTGACCGGGTCAGGAGCACCTGCTGTCGTTGCAGGTGTGAATGAAGACCGTAGGATGCACAGATTGCTCTGAGTAAATTTATCCAGGCAGGTGCCAAGTACGGCCACATCTCTCCTCATGACCTGGAGCCGAAGGGGAGTGTGAGGGCACTTGGAGACAGAGAGGAGGAGTCCACATGACCAAAGATGCAGGGACAAGAATCATGAAGCCACTAACCAAGGGATGGATATGGACAGATGTTGGTAGCTCACCTCGGCAAGCACAGAAGACTTTCCTGGAACCTCAGACCAGGATGGCTCTGTCCACACCAAGAGACTTCAGCTCCATAGATTCTGCAAACTGTGGTTTCTACAGTTGTAACTTTGTGGAATGTCTTTACAGCAGTGTTGGAAAGTGCTCACTCTTGTTACTTGTGGACTATTAATTAGCCCACATTCAGCACACCCTTCTTCTCCTTTGAGGTTCCTGCCCCCAGGTTCCACCTCCTGAACTCTTCTTTCCATTGCCAACGACCAGGATTCCAAATGACTACCCTCAAATCACTACACACTTTGGCTTCTGACTCACACTTTTCCATCTTGGATCCTGCCATCCGTCCCATGACCTTAACATCCAGGAAGACTTCTAGCTCCTTAGTTAGAATTCAAGTTGCTTGGCTCCCCGTACTCTGTGGATTCTTTTCACTTGGCATCCTAGTGTCCTTCCACATGCTCACCCTCAGCCTCAGCGGCACTCCAAAGCATTGTACACTAGGAGCCTTGGACTCCATCTGCTGTGCCCTAACCCTCCCTCATCCTTTCCTTTCCTGGGATGCTTTGGCTGACTTCCCATCCACACTCTGGCCACAGGCAGGCCAGTGTACCAGAGGAAGATGCACCTCAGCCACGAGTCTTCAAGTTCCCAGCTCTCTCATCTCTTTGGTTCTCAGTGGAAACTGGAATGGAAACTTCTAGCCTGACACCAGCTAAGTCATATGCCAACACCTCCTTCCCTCAACAGCACACTTGTCCCCTTTAACTCCAGTCGGTTGCCTGTGGTCCTTCCATTGCTCCCTCTTAGAACATTCCTCCAGCCTTCTTGATACCACACTTTCTTCTCCAGATAGTTCATAGCTGAATTTCAGTTCTTTACTAAGGATCCTGAGGATACGGAACAATACTAGAAAATTCTGGTGCCTTCTTGCTGCACTGTAAAGATGTCTTTCCTTTGTTAGGTAATTTGTTAGCTGGTCATTGCCATTGTTTCAAAAATACCACAGACTACTTCAGTTTGTAGCCATTAAAATGTTCTTCTTGGGGTTGGAGGGAGGGCTCATTGATTACGAACATTCGCTGCTCTAGCATAAAACCCGGGGTTGAGTCTCAGCACCCACTAACTCATCCATCTATAAGTCCAGTTCCAGGGGACCTTATGCCCTCTTCTGGCCTCAGTAGGAACCACTTTCATGTGGTGCACATACACACATGCAGGTGAGCACTTATACACATAAAAATTCTTGCAAAAATATTATTTTTGTATGTTTAACGTGTCTTTATTTTGACATTATTTTAACATTAAGTGTGGAGTCCTGACAGTCAGGCTCCTCAAAACAGTGTATGCACGCATATGTGAAAGTCAGAGAGTTGGGGTAACTTGGAGGAATCAGTTCTCTCTTTCTGCTATATGGGGTTTGGAAAATCACTGAACTCAGGTATAAGGCTTGGTAGCAAGAGCCTTTACCCATTGAGCCATCTTGTCTACCCAGTCATGGTTTTCAACTCCTCCTTTGTGTTTGCACTCCTGCATTTCCTTGTCAGCTCACTCATCCTCTCTGTAGCTCACACATCCTGTGATGTTTTGCATGCCCTAAGTGGTTTAGTTGGAGTTTTCTTCCCTGTTGCTGTCCTGTGTTCTGGTATACAGATGACCTTCACTCTCTGCCTGGCCAAGAGAAGCCCGTCTTACTCCCACTTCTGTGCCTTAACAGGCTGCAGCGCAGAGACTGGCAACCAGTGCTTTGAACAAGGCCCCTGAATGGTCAGGAGATACACTGTTACCGGACATGGTGGGCAGCTAACTGTAGACCCGGCCAGCCACAGGCCGCCTCTGTATCTCAGCCAGTGAGAAAAGATGGGGAGGAACATGGAACCCTGACAATGCAACTCAAACTCAAGGGCTGGCCAACTTATCTATGTTCTATTAGAGTAAATTTCAAAAACATGATGAATGGTGACTCAACACCTTCTGAGTTGCTTTTGTTAACTTCTATTGATATTTTTCAGATGAGCCTAACTTTCTTTAAAAGTACAATATCTGCAAGGCATAAGCTTACCCATTAGATAGGGACAAAGTTGTCTCTTACAGATTGCTACTACATACATTATTTTAGGCTATACGCAACAATTATTCCATGTACTTTAGGAATTATTTCTTTTAACTAAGACTTTGCTGTTCACAATGACACTACAGTCTACCTTTTCATACTTTTAAAACATTATTTAGTCAATATTTATCATAGTTTGTGATCGACTTTTCTAGAAAGAAAATAAAGAAAGTTCTCTGGTCAACAACCAAAACTCCTTTTCTAAGAGTTTATATAATTTGTTTGTTTGTTTGTTTGTTGAGACAGGATTTCTCTATGTAGTCCTGGCTGTCCTGGACTTACTTTGTAGACTAGGCTGGCCTCAAACTCATAGAGGCCCACCTGCCTCTGTCTCCCCAAGTACTGGGATTACAGGCGTGCGCCACCATGCCAGGTTTTATGTATAACTTTAAACTTTATGGTTTAAGGGTTTCAGCCCTGTGCGCATTGTTGTTTCTCGTGTCTGTAATCTAGCTTCAAACTTTTTGTGTGTCTAACATGGAGCTCGTGTGGAAGCCGGGAAACCGAGAAGGCCCCAGTGGGGAGGTGCGCTTTACGGGAGGAGGATGGTGGAAAACAAGTAGACGAACTCAGAGCAGAGAGATATTGGGGCTGGAAAAGTTTAGACAGCTGTGGAGAAACGAGAGCGATGGCAAAAAGATTAACTAAAATCAAAGTGCTTGGAAAAGCCACGTGGCAAACTATACTCTTGCAACTGAGTTAGAAAATATAATCGGAAGGTTCTGTATTGGGCACTTCTCTATTGCTGTGGTAAAACACAATGACCAAGGAAACTTCCAGAAGCAAAAGTTTATTTGGGCTTACATTTCCAGAGGCTTAGAGTCCATGATGGCAGAGTGTAGGTAACAGGAAAAGGAACTTGAGGGGTCACATCTTGAACTACAAGCATGACGCAAAGAGGAGAAAAACAGAAATTGCACGAGTCTTTAAACTGTCAATGCCCATCTCCAGTGATGCTTACTCCAACAAGGTCACACCTCCTCAACCTCCCATATGGTGCCACCAACTGAGTGTTGGAACACTGGAGACTATGGGGGCGGCATTTCTCACTCAACTTGCCATGGAATAGTAGAGCACATAAGGTGAAAGTAGAGAGGGAAAACACTGGGAAGGGGGTGGGGTTAAAATGAAAGCAGGGTTAGGGTGGAGGAATAGGGAAGACTGGGGTTAGGAATGGGTTAACCAAAACTATAGATGTGGCGGGGGGGGGGGGGAATCCTTGTGTAATTTTCAATAATCTGTCTTCAGTACCCAGAGTTCCTCAAAGATTAGGTAGGTCAGAGTTAATTTTTAACTAACTGAACCAGAGAGGCACATACAAGTATGCTTCCTTAGCCCTTAGAGAGCCTGGACCCTGCTCTGTCATGAGCTCATTTTACGAAGGTTTCAATTTCCTCCTAAGCATGTTGATTTTTTACCATGGCGAAACTGGAGTCAACACAGAATTTAGACACTCCTCCCTTTCAGCTCGTATTCCAAATGCACACACAGAGTCAAGAACTTACATGTGTCTTATTCCTGTGCCCCTGCCGGCCCTCCCAAACTTCAACAAAATTTTTACAATAAATCCTTCAACTTTCTTCCTATGTTTTTTCGCTTATTGACATTTTGGTTAACAGTTTTGTGTATTAGTGTCTCTCTAAGCATAGGATGGACGCTGACTCTATAAGCAGTTGCTTTGCCTGAGTGGAGGCAACCAAACTGCAATTTGGACTCAGGCTCAGTAAAAACACAATGTTTTCAAAACCTAGCTGGTTGTGTGGGTTTAACTCATCTGCTGTTCACCACTTTCCTTTGTATTGTATTAGCCCCAAATTTTATGGACTGTACAGATTACAGCACCTCTAATGTATGACATTAAGCACCCCTTTAATGTGTTTGAAATGCATATATGGCCTGATCCAATTTCAAGCTTTTTTTTTCAATACGGTGTTCTGTGTGAGGTTTTCTTGAAATGAGGCAGTGGACTGGAAGGCCATGTTATAAGGTTGGAGCAGTTATCTTTATTTCCTTCACACACACTTAATACCATGCTCAAGGACAGCCAGCGGTACATCCTAATGTGATGGCTGGGGGACTCAGCAGATTCCAGCCAGAACGTGGTGGCACATGTTAAATTGGAAAATACCGGGAACTGAAATTTACTCTGGACGCTAGTCCTCAGGGAGCCGGCAGCCAGTGGGCGTCCGAGAGCATGTGGCAGCCAAGTCCGAAGGCCTCACAGCTCACAGCCATCACTACACACACTTGATGCCTTGTTTTTTGTTTTTGTTTTTCTATTAAGGTTTGTCTCAAATGAACAAAAGAGGAAATATCTCCTAAATCAATGGAATGTTTGTGTGTGTGTGTGAATTAAGACAAATCTGACTTTATTTAACTTAAGGTTTAGATGTAGATTACAAGTGTTCTCCACAGTTTGCCGCTCACTCACCTTCTTAATCCCACGCGTGCTTATGGGTGATGAAGGGAGTCTGCTTTAAATGGTCAGTTAAGTAAGCAGTAACGTCTAGCTCTCCCCAGGGGCCTCCTCTCTTCTACCTGCACAGCACGGTGTTTTCCCAGAGATGTTCTGTTCTGTGCTCAGCATCACTTGCCTGTTTCCGCCTGGTACCCACCCACGAAGCCTAACTTTTGGCTTCAGCGTTTATTCGTCACGATGGGCAAGGTACATCGGCTGTACTTTATAAGGAAAATGCATGGTTCTGCAAAGATGACACAGCTTGCACATTTCCGAGTCCCCTGCCTTGTCCCCGTCACACAAGACTATAAAAGTGTGCAGAACTATGCTTTAAAATTCTCACTCCCCAGTGCCTGTTTCTTTTTGGCTTGCAAAATGCCACTCTCTTAGCACAGCGCTTCTGTGATCAACCTGCTTCCCGGACCCATTGTTCGCTTTATTAGGGAAGGCCTCTCCCATTTTGGACTTAGATCTGTCATGGGGTTATGAAAGATGAAATAAAAGACTAGGCTCTGGAAAAAAGATTTCCTGCTATCAAATATGTATTAATTGTGGGAACCAAGGCAAATCATTTAATGTCTCTCTCTCCTTCGGTTCTGTCGTATTTAGTCATGGTTGTAATAGTAGTTATTGTGACAAAGAAATGAGGTAATACGTATAAAATGTGTAGAGCAGGACCCTGCATGTGATAAGTGCTCTGTGCATTTTTCCTATTATTATGGTAGAGTCAAGTCACCTCAGGGCTGGGAAAATGCCAGGTGCAGCCTTGCCATGTTGGAAGTGTCGTAAGTCTCTTTGAAGAGCTGTGTAATTTCTTGAGTGCACCAAGTGGAAATCTCTGGCTAGTCTCAGCTCTACTTTATTTTAAGTAAATATTCATCTCCCTGCACTGCTAGTTATTATCTCCAGAAAGATTCCTTGGAGACCTTTGGAGTCAGCCTAATCCTCTGCTGTGTTAGTCCCTTTAATATCTGGGGATATTCAGGATGCCTGCTTCTTCTTCTTCTTCACACAAATTCTTTTTATGAAAGTTATAGCCACGTATCCTCAATCTGTCCTCCCTAGATAGGATTCAAGTTCCCTCACCACCTGGCCGTGGAGGGTCAGGGGAGCTACTGTCACTCCAGGAAGATCTCATTAGCCTGACAACAAGTGACTCAGGATCTAATATTTATGCTGCTTGAAGTCAGAAAAAACGCATCCATTTGTCTTAGCTCTTTGGAGAGTCCACCTTTGAGGCTGATAACTTCCCGTTACCCGATGTCAAGTAGGAAAGAGGCATTCCACAGCTGATAATTTCCCTTGTGGGCACCAAAGACTCGCTGGATCGTCACCCACTTTGTATATGTGATTTGGGTATTGTATTTCTTCTAGAACCTCATGGTAGATGTGACAAGAGCTTGCATAGATCCCTCAGGCAGGAAACAGGAAGGAACTGGTTGTGTCAGCGCTGCATTCACTGTTGTGGTAGCTCAAATAACAGAAGCCCCACAGGTCCATATGTGTAGATGCTTAATCGGCAGGGAGTGGCACTGTTTGGGAAGGGTTAGGAGGTGTGGCCTTGTTGAAAGAGGTGTGTCACTCAGGGTGAGCTTTGAAGTTTAAAAACCCCATGTTAGCTCCCCTAACTCCGTCCCCCCCCCCCCCGCTCCCCTGCCCCCAGGCTACAGAACAGGATGTAGCTCTCAGCTACTGCTCCAAAGCCTTGATCTCTGCCATGACTATAATGGACTAAGCCTCTAAACCTGTAAGCCAGCCCCAACTAAATGCTTTGTTTTGTAAGAGTTTCCATGGTCGTGGTGCCTCTTCACAGCGATGGAACAGTGACTAAGACAGTTAAAGCCACTGAAGGAAAAGGGCATAGTGCAGAGCATAAGGCAGTGAGCCCCGAGGGGCAGAGCAGGTCCCTAACAAAACACCCAACAAAAGCAACTTAAGGACGGGAGCCTTTTGGGTCACAGTGGGAAGGTGTGGAGGCGGAAATGGCTCTTTATCTATGGTCCCTCACATTTCAGTGAACCAGGAAGCAAAGGGCAGGGAATGCAGGTGCTCAGCTGCCTCCCTGATTGTTTTTCATTCTCCCTGGATCCCAGCCCACTGGCTGTTGCTGCCCACAGTCAGAGTGGGTCTCTCCTCCTCAGTTAAACCTCAAGGAAATGCTCATAGAAGTGTCTCATGGGCGGTTTCAAATCCAGTCAAGGCCCATCAGATGAGCCGCCCCAGCTGTGAAACAGTAGGACACGTAGAGGGACACAGTGCAGGGCATGCATCTACAGCCGAGGGGCAGGACACAGTGCGGGGCGTACATCTACAGCCGAGGGACAGGACACAGCGCGGGCCATACATCTGCAGCTGAGGGACAGGACACAGCGCGGGGCGTGCATCTGCAGCTGAGGGGCAGGATACAGCGCGGGGCATACATCTACAGCCGAGGGACAGGACACAGCGCGGGGCGTGCATCTGCAGCTGAGGGACAGGACACAGCGCGGGGCGTGCATCTGCAGCTGAGGGGCAGGACACAGCGCAGGGCGTACATCTGTAGCTGAGGGACAGGACACAGCACGGGCGTACATCTGCAGCTGAGGGGCAGGACACAGCGCAGGGCGTACATCTGTAGCTGAGGGACAGGACACAGCGCAGGGCGTACATCTGCAGCTGAGGGACATCTCATGCGGAAGGCCATTGTTTTTAATCCGCGTGGTGAGATAAATGTTGGATGACTGGACCTCACTTGAGAAAAGGGTAGACATGTCCCAGAGATGTGAGAGTCAGGAAGCAAAGGCAAGCCCAGGGCTTGCACAGCAACGTGGCAGAGCAAAAGATGGAAATTACAGCAGACACTGGAGGGATGGGTTGCCTGTTACAGACTGATACTGTGTCAGGAATGAATTTTGGTGACATGATATATCTGGGGATTCAGCGTTGTGCCAGGAAAGACAATCTAACACTGAATCCTCAAAAACAAAAACTGAAGGTTTAATCCGAGAAAGTGGAAGAATAGGCAGATAGGAGGAGACTCCGAGAGGCTGAAACCATGACCTTTCATCAGTAAGGTAAAGGCGCCATTTTGTCATCTTATTCCAACTGAAATGCAGCCTCTTGCACCAACATTTCTGACTTGATGATGCTAGAAGCCACCTGTCACCCTTCCCTCCCTACCTATCATATTTGTTTCCCTCGTGTTTTTCTAAGGCCCTGCCACTTTCTACACTGAAGTGTGTTGTTTTTTTTTTTTTTAAACAGAGACATCATTTCTATAGACTCTGAGCTTCCAAAGCCAGAATCTATTTCTTATGCTTCTTTGAATCGCTCACAGCACTGAACAGAGAGATT